>NC_081354.1:307500-532752 GCF_030684315.1 Stegostoma tigrinum
CTTTCACCCCTCAATTTAAAACTATGCCCCCTCGTGCTCGCCGTCACCATCCTAGGAAAAAGGCTCTCCCTATCCACCCTATCTAACCCTCTGATTATTTTATATGTTTCAATTAAGTCACCTCTCAACCTTCTTCTCTCTAATGAAAACAGCCTCAAGTCCCTCAGCCTTTCCTCGTAAGACCTTCCCTCCATACCAGGCAACATCCTAGTAAATCTCCCCTGCACCCTTTCCAAAGCTTCCACATCCTTCATATAATGCGGTGACCAGAACTGTGTGCAATACTCCAAGTGCGGCCGCACCAGAGTTTTGTACAGCTGCAGCATAACCTCTCGGATCAACGCAGATCCCATATGTCTTCACCTTTTGTACGAGCCTGCCATGAGGGACCTTGTCAAAAGCCTTGCTAAGGTCCATGTAGACAACATCTACTGCATTGCTGTCGTAAACCACTTCTGTCACTTGCTCAAAAAGCCCAATCAGGTTTGTGCGTCACAACTGCCCCTGCATAAACCCGTGCTACCTATCACTGATGAGTCCATATTTTTTCAAATGTGAGTAAATCCTATCCTGAAGAATCTACTCTGATAATTTCCCTACCACTGAAGTAAGGCTGACTGGCTTGTAATTTCCTGGAATTATCCCTGTTGTCTTCCTTAAAGAAGGAAACAGCATTGTCTCTTCTCCAGTCCCCTGGGACCTCACCTGTAACTAAAGAGGAACCAAAGATTTCGTACAAAGCGTGAAATCAATGCACAGATCAGAAATCATAACTTCACCTCGGTGGTAATTGTCTGAAATGTTCTGGCCAAGGAATCAATCTACACTAATAATATCAGCAATTTGAAAGGGAGTTAAGTTGTGAGTTTGTGACAGGTGCTAAATTTGAAACTCTGGTGCTGACCGCATTAATTGAACTGTGTTTTTTATTCTGTTTCTTTACATTTCTATGTTGTTAAGTGGTCTACAGGCATGGTGGGTCCCATTAGATCTTTGAACTGTATAGTTCTTCACTATACATTATCTAATCATGAGTGTTCTAAACTGTAAATGAATTGGATTGTTCCACTAATTTTTGGAATAATGTTGCCAAGGGTTTGATTTTGTAAATCATGAATAAATATTGAAAACATTACCATTCTGATTGAAACAGTACAAGTGATCGATTCCTAAGATTGTGTTAAGTAAATGGTGTAACAGTAAGTGTTGATCCCATTGTTAGTTCATACACTTCAAGATGTAAACCTTGGCTCAAGAAGTAGGGCAAAACTGCGATTTGTCGTCAGAAGGTCTACTAATGATATTAGTCTCTTAACATGAAAGCAATTAAGTTTAAAACTAAGGTAGTACACCTGAGTTGTACACCTAATCTGAAATGTACTATTATTTGTGACCTCAGATAACAAGGTGTAAAGCTGGATGAACACGGCAGGCCAAGCAGCGTCAGAGGAGCAGGAAAGCTGACGTCAGCTTTCCTGCTCTTCTGATGCTGCTTGGCCTGCCATGTTCATCAAGCTCTACACCTTATTGCCTCAGATTCTTCAGCATCTGCAGTTCCTACAGTTATCATTGGTGAATGTTATTATACATCTGTAATTGAGTTCTGTCTGAGGTGAGCTACATCCCAAAAATGATTGGGAGATAGAAGCAAAACTGTACCATTGCTCAGACAGAGGGTCACTGAACTCAAAATGAAGTCCACAATTTTAAGATAATAAAATGTGAGGCTGGATGAACACAGCAGGCCAAGCAGCATCTCAGGAGCACAAAAGCTGACGTTTCGGGCCTAGACCCTTCATCCATATTGGATGAAGGGTCTAGGCCCGAAACGTCAGCTTTTGTGCTTCTGAGATGCTGCTTGGCCTGCTGTGTTCATCCAGCCTCACATTTTATTATCTTGGAATTCTCCAGCATCTGCAGTTCCCATTATCTCTCCACAATTTTAAAATTGTTCATGGCAATGTTAACCTTCATTGGTCAATGCGTTGAATACAGGAGTTGGGGTGTCATGTTGAGCTGTACAAGACATTGGGGAGGCCACATTTGGAGTACTTCATGCAATTCTGGTTGCCCTGCTCTAGGAAAGATGTCATTAAACTGGAAAGGGTGCAAAAAAATTTTCAGGGATGTTACAGAGATTGGAAGGGTGAGACCGGGACTTTTTTCTATGGAGTGTAGGAGACTGAGGGGTGACCTTAGTGAGTTGTACAAAATCATAAGGTGAATAGCTAAAATCTTTTCCCCAGGGTAGGAAAGTCCAGAACTAGAGGGCATAGGTTTAAGGGGAAAGATTAGGAAGAGACTGAGCTGCACCTTTTTCCACATAGAGGATGGTGTGTATATGGAACAAGCTACTAAGGGAAGCGGTGGAGGCGAGTACAGTTACAACATTTAAAAGACATTCGAACTGGGACGTGGGCCAAATGCAATCAAATAGGATTCGGTCAATCCAGGAAGCCTGATCAGGATGGAGAAATTTCTTCAGAAATGGGGGAGGGAGAGATATAGGGAGATGGGGAGGCAGATAGAAGATGGATAAAGAAGAAGGTAGGTGGAGAGCAGTGAAGACAGATCAAACAGTTGGGGGTGGAACCAGTAAAGGTGAGTGTAGGTGGGGAGTTTGGGACGGGATAAGACAGTCCAGGGAGGACGGACAGGTCAGGGAGGTGGGATGGGGCTGGGGCTTGAGGTGGGAGGAGGGGATAGGTGGAGGAAGGTCAAGTTAGGGAGGCGGGGACGAGCTGGGCTGGTTTTGGGATGCATTTGGGGGAGGGGAGATTTTGAATCTTGTGGAGTCCATGTTGATACCATTGGGCTGCAGGGTTCCCAAGCAAAATATGAGGTGCTGTTCCTGCAACCTTCGGGTGACGTCATTGTGGCACTGCAGAAGGCCAAGGATGATCATGTCGTCTAAGGTGTAGAAGGAGAAGTTGAAATGGTTCGTGACTGGGAGGTGCAGTTGTTTGTTGCGAACTGAGTGTAGGTGTTCCACAACACGGTCCCCAACCCTCCGCTTGGGATTCCGCGATGTAGGGGAAGCCACAACGGGAACAGCAGATACAGTATGCTGCATTAGCAGATGTGCAGGTGAACATCTGTTTGATGTGGAAGGTCTTCTTGGGGCCTGGGATGGGAGTGAGGCCAGAGGAGTATGGGCAGATGTAGCACTTCCTGCAGTTGCAGGGAAAAGTGCCAGGGGTGGTGAGGCTGGTTCTGAGTGTGGAGCGGACAAGGGAGTCATGGAGAGAGTGGTCCTTCCAGAAAGCAGCTGAGGGTGGGGAGGGAAAAATGTCTTTGGTTGTGGGTTCAGATTGTAGATGGCGGAAATGCCGGAGTAGGTAGCTGTGGCAGTCGTTGAGCTTGAAATGGACATTGGTTTCCATGTGGTTACCGGAGGTAGAAACAGAGATGTCCAGGAAGGAGAGAGAAGTATCAGAGATTGCCTAGGTGAACTTAAGGTGCTCTTGGTATCCGTCCTATTCTCCTTGTTCACCTACACCCTCTTCACTACAATGGAAAGGATGGAATACGATTGAGATTTGAACCCAGGGTTATGATGATATATGTTTGAGATTGGGCAAAGCATATCTTTTAAAAACATTAGGAAAGTAACAAACAAAATGGTTCGGAGAACCTTTTGCATGCAGAGGGTTGTTTGGATATGGAATACAGCACGGATGGAAACAATTAGGAGAATGAGGCGCCATATGCTTAAGAGCCTAATGGTTGCCTCTTAATTTGTAAGACTAAGGGCAGAAACATCTGTTATTGTGATCTGTTCAAGCTTCGATGTATTAGGGATCTATTCTTGCAAGTAGTCATATGTGGAAATGAAGCTTGAATTCTACATGAAAGACTTTGTATTCAGGTAAAACATTGCTGCATTTTTGTTAAAAGTATAATAATTTTCAAAATGTACTTAGGATCATAGAGTCATACAGCACAAACAGTCCAATTTGTCTGCGCTGACTATGCGTCCTAATCTAACGACTCATTTGCCAGCATTTGGCCCATATCCCTCTAAGGGTGAAACTTGCCCCAGTGGGAAACAAAGCAGCAGGTTAACATCTGTAGTGGTGGATTCAACTACATGGAAAAATATGAAAGACATGACAGGGAAGGAGAATTCAGGAGAGGTTATTAAAGTCTCTAGCTAGAATGCAAATAGGATGGAGTGTTTGGAAAGGGCTAGCAATCAAACACTGGAAAAACCAATGAGAAATGAGAAGAGGGAGCGTTAGTGCAGGACTAAAGGTGTTGTATCTAAATGCATGTAATATAAGGAATAAGATAAACGAGCTTGAGGCACAGATCAAAACTGGCAGGTATGATGTGGTAGGCATCATGGAGACGTGGCTGCAAGGGGATCACGATTGGGAACTGAATATCCAAGGATATACAGCCTATTGAAGACATAGGCAGGTGGGCTGAGGGGGTGGAGTTGCCTTATTAGTGAGAAATGAAATTAAATCAATAGGAAGAAATGAAGTATGGTTAGAATAGAATCTGTGTGGGTAGAATTGGGGAACCGCAAAAGTTTATAAAAAAAGTTGTGTACAGGCGTCCCAACAGTAGTCAAGATATACCAGGAGATAGAAAAGGTGTGTAAGAAAGGCAAAGTCAATGTGATCTTGGGTGATTTCAATATGCAGATGGACAGAGAAAATCATGTAATCCACTACCAACAAGAAAAGGAGTTTGTGGAATGTTTACGAAATGGCTTTTTGGAGTAGCTCGTGGTGGAGCCCAGAAAGGAACAGGAAATACTGGATTTAGTGTTGTATAATGAGACAAACTTGATAAAGGAACTTAAGGTAAAGGAACCCTTGGGTGGCACTGATCATAAGAGGATAGAATTTACTCTGCAATTTGAGAGGGAGAAGGTAGAATCAGAGATAACGGTATTACAGCTGACTAAAGTTGACTGCACAGGTGTGAGGGATGAGCTGGGCAGAATTGACTGGAAGAGGAACCTAGCAGGAAAGATAATGGAGAAGCAATGGCAGGAGTTTCAGGGAGTAATTCAGGAGAAGCAGCAAAAATTCATCCCTAGGAAAATGCAGCATGGTTCAGGTAGGATGAAGCAACCATGGCTGACTGAGGAAGCCAGGTATAGCATAAAAGCTAAAAAGAAAGCGATAATATGGTGAAGGGCAGTGGGAAGCTTACAAAGACTAACAGAAGGCAACCAAAAAAAGAAATAAGGAGGGAGAAGATTAAATATGAGGCTAAGCTAACCAATAATATAAATGAAGACTGTAAGAGTTTCTTTAAAAAGGGCAAAAGAGAGGCAAAAGTGGACATTGGACCACTGGAAAATGACGATGGAGAGATAGTAGTTGGGAACAAGGAAATGGATGAGGAACTGAATAATTACTTTGTGTCAGTCTTCACGGTGGAAGACACGAGTGATCTCCTAAAATTTCGAGAATTGAAGACAGAGCTGAATATGGTGGCCATTGCCAAAGAAAAGATGCCTGTAAAACTGATTGACCTGAAGGTGGATAAATCACCTGGACCGAATGGACTGCATCCCAGTGTTCTAAAGAAGATAGCTGAAGAGACAGTGGAAGCGTTAGTGGTGACGTTTCAGGAATTGTTCGAGGCAGGGAGGGTCCCAGAGGACTGAAATATGGCTAACATGACATCCCTGTTTACAAAGGGAGTAAGGCCAAAGACAAAAAATTACAGGCCGATTAGCCAGACCTGGGTCATGGGTAAGATTTTGGAGTCCATTGTAAAGGATGAGATTTTTGACTATTTGGAAATGTACGGTAAAGCAGGTCAAAGTCAGCATGGTTTCGTCAAGGAGAGGTCATGTCTGACAAATCTGCTAGAATTCTTTGAGGAAATAATGAGCAGGTAGACCAAGGAGAGCCAATGGATGTTATGTAGATAGGCCAACAAGAGGCGAGGCCGCATTGGATTTGGTGCTGGGTAATGAGCCCCGCCAGGTGTTGGATTTAGAGGTAGGTGAGCACTTTTGTGATAGTGACCACAATTCGGTTATGTTTACTTTAGCGATAGAAAGGGATAGATATATACCGCAGGGCAAGAGTTATAGCTGGGGGAAAGGCAATTACTAGGCGATTAGGCAAGATTTAGGATGCACAGGATGGGGAACGAAATTGCACGTGCTGGGCACAATTGAAGTGTGGACCTTATTCAAGGATCAGCTGTTGCGTGTCCTTGATAAGTATGTACCTGTCAGGCAGGGAAGAATTGGTCAAGTGAGGGAAGTGTGGTTTACCAAAGAAGTTGAATCTCTTGTCAAGTGGAAGAAGGAGGCTTATGTAAAGATGTGAAATGAAGTCTCAGTTAGGGCGCTTGAGAGTTAAAAGTTAGCCAGCAAGGACCTAAAGAGAGAGCTAAGAGGAGCCAGGAGGGGACATGAGAAGCCTTTGGCAGGTAGGATCAAGGAAAACCCTAAAGCTTTCTATTGGTATGTCAGGAATAAAAGAATGACTAGAATAAGATTAGGGTCAGTCAAGGACAGTAGTGGGAAGTTGTGCGTGGAGCCTTAAGAGGTAGGAAAGGCGCAAAATGAATATTTTTTGTCTTTTTCCTGTGTGAAAACTGACAATGTTGTTGAGCAGAATACTGAAACGCAGGCTATTAGACTAGATGGGATTGAGATTCATGAGGAGGAGGTGTTAGCAGTTCTGGAAAGTGTGAAAATAGATAAGCACCCTGAGCAGGATGGGGTTTATCACAGGATTCTGTGGGAAGCTAGAGAGGAGATTGCAGAGCCTTTGGCTTGGATCTTTATGTTGTCATTGTCTACAGGAATAGTGCCAGAAGACTGGAGGATAGCAAATGTTGTTCCCTTGTTCAAGAAGGGGAGTAGAGACAACCTTGGTAATTATAGACCAGTGAGCTTTACGTCGGTTGTGGGTAAAGCGTTGGAAAGGATTATAAGAGATAGGATTTATAATCATCCAGAAAGGAATAATTTGATTGGGGATAGTTAACACGGTTTTGTGAAGGTAAATCGTGCCTCACAAACCTTATTGAGGTCTTTGAGAAGGTGACCAAACAGATGGATGAGGGTAAAGCGGTTGATGTGGTGTATATGGATTTCCGTAAAGCGTTTGATAAGGTTTCCCACAGTGGGCTATTGCCGAAAATACGGAGATATGGGATTGAGGGTGATTTAGCGATTTGGATCAGAAATTGGCTCGCTGTAAGAAAGCAGAGGGTGGTGGTTGATGGGAAATGTTCATCTCGGAGTTCAGTTACTCGTGGTGTACCGCAAGGATCTGTAATGGGGCCACTGCTGTTTGTCATTTTTATAAATGACCTGGATGAGGGCGTAGAAGGATGGGTTAGTAAATTTGCAGATGACACTGAAGTCGGTGGAGTTTTAGATAGTGCAGAAGAATGCGGAAGGATGTGGAAGCTTTGGAAAGGGTGCAGAAGAGATTTACTAGGATGTTGCCTGGTATGGAGGGGAGGTCGTACGAGGAAAGGCTGAGGGACTTGACGCTGTTTTCGTTAGAGAGAAGAAGGTTGAGAGGTGACTTAATTGAGACGTTTAAGATAATCAAAGGGTTAGATAGGGTGGATAGGGAGAGCCTTTTTCCTATGATGGTGACGGCGACCACGATGGGGCATAGCTTTAAATTGAGGGGTGAAAGATATAGGACAGATGTCAGAGGTAGTTTCTTTACTCAGAGAGTAGTAAGGGTATGGAATGCTTTGCCTGCAGTGGTAGTAGATTCACCAACTTTAGGTACATTTAAGTCGTCATTGGATAAGCATATGGACATGCATGGAATAGTGTAGGTTAATGGGCGTAGATTGGTATGACAGGTCGGCACAACATCGAGGGCTGAAGGGCCTGTACTGTGCTGTAATGTTCTGTGTTCTATGTTCTATAATGTTGCAGATTACAGAGGGACATAGATAAGCTGTGGAGTTGGGCTGGGAGGTGGCAAATGGTGTTTAATGAGGAAAAGTGTGAGGTGATTCACTTTGGAAGGAGTAAAAGGGATAGAGTGTACTGGGCTAATGGTAAGATTCTTGGTAGTGTGGATAAGCAGAGGGACCTCGGTGTCCATGTGCATAGATCCCTGAAAGGTGCTACCCAGGTTGATAGGGTTGTTAAGAAGGCATGCGGTGTGTTAGGTTTTATTGGTAGAGGGATTGAGTTTCAGAGCCATGAGGTCATATTGCAGCTGTACAAAACTCTGGTGCAGCCGCACTTGGAGTATTGCGTACAGTTCTGGTTGCCACATTATAGGAAGGAGGTGGAGGCATTGGAAAGGGTGCAGAGGAGATTTACTAGGATGTTGCCTGGTATGGAGGGAAGGTCTTATGAGGAAAGGCTGAGGGACCTGAAGCTGTTTTTGTTAGAGAGAAGAAGGCTAAGAGACGATTTAATAGAGACTTAGAAGATGATTGGAGGGTTAGATAGGGTGGACAGTGAGAGCCTTTTTCCTCAGATGGTAACGGCTAGCACGAGGGCACAGAGCTTTAAATTTGAAGGGTGATCGATATAGGACAGATGTCAGAGGTAGGTTCTTTACTCAGAGAGTAGTAAGGGCGTGGAATGCTCTGCCTGCAATAGTAGCAGACTCGCCAACTTTAAGGGCATATAAATGGTCATTGGATAAACATATGGATGATAAAGGAATAGTAGGTCAGATGGACTTCAGATTGGTTTCACAGATCGGCGCAACATCAATGGCCTGTACTGTGCTGTAATGTTCTATGTTCTGTGTTCTATGTTCTATCTACCTGGACTTAAAGAAAGCCTTTGACAAGGTGCTGCACATGAGGCTGCTGAGTAAGGTAAGGACCGGGGTATTGGAGGCAAGGTGCTAGCTTGGATAGAAGATTAGCTGTCTGCTAAAAAGCAGGGTGTGGGGATGAAAGGGCCTTCCTCAGGATGAGATCCAGTGACAAGTAGTGTTCTGCAAGGTTCAGTGTTGGGACCACAACTTTTCACTTTGTACATTAATGACCTAGATGAAGGAACTGGGAATTCTGGATAAGTTTGCAGATGATACAAAGATAGGTAGAGGGACAGGTTGTATTGAGGAGGTGAAGAGGCTGCAGAAGGATTTGGACAGGTTAGGAGAGTGGGCAAAGGAGTGGCAGATGGAGTACAACATGGGAAAGTGTGAGACCATGCACTTTGGTAAGAATAAAACTATGGACACTTGTCTAAATGGGGAGAGGATTCACAAGTCTGAAATGCAAAGAGATTTGGGAGTTCTAGTCCAGGATTCTCTCAAGGTAAACTTGCAGGTTGAGCCAATAGTCAGGAAGGCAAATGCAGTAGAACATAGAACAGTACAGCACAGAACAGGCCCTTCAGCCCACAATGTTGTGCCGACCATTGATCCTCATGTATGCACCCTCAAATTTCTGTGACCATATACATGTCCAGCAGTCTCTTAAATGACCCCAATGACCTTGCTTCCACAACTGCTGCTGGCAACGCATTCCATGCTCTCTCAACTCTCTGCGTAAAGAACCTGCCTCTGACATCCCCTCTATACTTTCCACCAACCAGCTTAAAACTATGACCCCTCGTGTTAGCCATTTCTGCCCTGGGAAATAGTCTCTGGCTACCAACTCTATCTATGCCTCTCATTATCTTGTATACCTCAATTAGGTCCCCTCTCCTCCTCCTTTTCTCCAATGAAAAGAGACCGAGCTCAGTCAACCTCTCTTCATAAGATAAGCCCTCCAGTCCAGGCAGCATCCTGGTAAACCTCCTCTGAACCCTCTCCAAAGCATCCACATCTTTCCTATAATAGGGCGCCCAGAACTGGACGCAGTATTCCAAGTGCGGTCTAACCAAAGTTTTATAGAGCTGCAACAAGATCTCACGACTCTTAAACTCAATCCCCCTGTTAATGAAAGCCAAAACACCATATGCTTTCTTAACAACCCTGTCCACTTGGGTGGCCATTTTAAGGGATCTATGTATCTGCACACCAAGATCCCTCTGTTCCTCCACGCTGCCAAGAATCCTATCCTTAATCCTGTACTCAGCTTTCAAATTCGACCTTCCAAAATGCATCACCTCGCATTTATCCACGTTGAACTCCATCTGCCACCTCTCAGCCCATCTCTGCATCCTGTCAATGTCCCGCTGCAGCCTACAACAGCCCTCTACACTGTCAACGACACCTCCGACCTTTGTGTCGTCTGCAAACTTGCTGACCCATCCTTCAATCCCCTCGTCCAAGTCATTAATAAAAATTACAAACAGTAGAGGCCCAAGGACAGAGCCCTGTGGAACTCCACTCACCACTGACTTCCAGGCAGAATATTTTCCTTCTACAACCACTCGCTGTCTTCTGTTGGCCAGCCAATTCTGTATCCAAGCAGCTAAGTTCCCCTGTATCCCATTCCTCCTGACCTTCTGAATGAGCCTACCATGGGGAACCTTATCAAATGCCTTACTGAAGTCCATATACACCACATCCACAGCTCGACCCTCATCAACGTTTCTAGTCACATCCTCAAAAAACTCGATAAGGTTTGTAAGGCATGACCTACCCCTCACAAAGCCGTGTTGACTGTACATATTGTTGCTATTAAGCACCAGTGGTAGATGGAATGGATGTGGTGCCAAACAAATGGGCTGTGTTGTCCTGGATAGTGTCAAGCTTCTGAGTGTTGTTGGAGCTGTACCCGAGCAGGCAAGTAGGGAGTACTTTATCAGTCTCCTGACTTGTGCCTTGTAAATGGTGAACAGGCTTTGAGGAGTCAAGAGCTAAGTTACTGGAAGGAGTATTCCCAGCTTCTGATCTGTTCTTTACTAGTTAGATAGAATCCCTAGTGTGTGTAAATAGGCCATTCAGCCCATCAAATCCACATTGACCCTCGTAAGAGCAATGCACCCAGACCCACCCCCCCACTCTATTCTTGTAATCGCACATTTCCCATGGCTAACCCTGCACATCCCTGGACACTATGGGCCATATAGCATGGTCAATTGACCTAGCCTGCACATTGTTGGGCTGTGGGAGGAAACCGGTGCACTCAAAAGGAAACCCAAGCAGACAAGGGAAGAATGTGCAAATTCCATATAAACAGTCAACCGAGAGTGGAACTGAACCCAGGTCCCTGGCACTATGAGGTAGCAGCGCTAACCACTGAGCCACCACAGCATTAATTATGGTGAGTCCAGTTGACTTTTGAGTCAATGATAACCCCAAAGATACTGATTGCAGGCTATTGAATGGCAAGGGTCAGTCTTTAGATTGTTTCTTACTGGAGATTGTCATTGCCTAGCCTTTGTGTGACATGAATGTTACTTGCCACGTCAGCCCCAAACTTGGATATTGCCCTGATCTCGCTGCAATTGAATATGATGTGCTTCATTATCTGAGGTGGCACAAATGGTGCTGAACATTGTGCCACTATTGGCAGATGTTCCCACTTCTGACTTCATAATGGAGGGAAGGTCATTGATGAAGCAGCTGAAGATGGTTGAACCTAGGACACTACTCTGAGGAGCACCGGCAGAGACGGTCTGGAGCGGAGATGACTGACCTCCAACAATCACAACCATCTTTCGATGTGCTAGGTATGACTCCAAATAGAGGAAAGTTCGTCCTCTGACATCCACAGATTCCAGTTTTACCTCAGGCCTCCTCGAAGCCACGCTTAGTCAAATGTGGCCTTGATGTCAAGGGTTGTCACTCTCCCTCATCTCCTGAATTCAGCATCTTTGTCCATGTTTATGCTGAGACCATAATAAGGTCTGGAGCCAACCTGGGCATGAGTGGAAACTTTTATTTCTAAGCAAGAGTCGCTTGATATCATTTTTGATGACCCATTCTCTCTCTCTGTTCATGATCGAGAGTAGGCAGATGGGGCAATAACTGTCCAGGTTGGATTTGTCCTGCTTCTTATGTACGGGACATACCGTGGGCAATTTTCCACATTATTGGGTAGATGCTCCTGTGTCTCATGTCACTGAAATAATTCATGAAAAATTAAAAGTGATGACCTTTAGGTTAAGTAAAACAAACTGTTACTTGTTAAATCCCTTTTTTAGCCCACTGCCTTTCCTTCTCTGCCAGGGAGAAGCAGTTGAACCCTAATGAATTAACAGTGTCAGTTTTGATCGCAGTATTGTTTGCAGCATACCATGCTGGTGCAGGCAATAAAGGCAGGCAATGTTATTCAAGTTGACAGCCCTGTACCACAAATTGTAAGAAACACTAGGTACAGCTGTACATGGTGTGAAAGTGAACAAAAAGGAACCAAATAACCCAGTTGCACAAGTAGAAAGTGATTTATCAACAGTTCATTAAAACAATGGCAAACAAAGTGACCAATGCTTACCTTGATGCTTCCACCAATGAGATCTGGTGGCTCCTCTTCTGTCTCCAAGGCGACACTGATAGTGGCAAAAGGGCGACTGGCCATCTGCTGCATCTCACGTAGAAGTTGCTCTCTCCGCCTTGATGCCCATGTTGACATTTATTTTGAGGGGACTTGAATATAAAAGCTGGGATGTACTACTGAGGCTTAATAAGGCTCTGATCAGGTCACATTTGGAGTATTGTGTGCAGTTTTGGGCCCCATATCTCAGGAAGGATGTACTGACCTTAGAGCAGGTTCAGAGGAGGTTCACAAGATTGTTCCCAGGAATGAAAGGCTTAACATATGAGGAATGTTTGAGGACTCTGGGGGACTATACTCATTGGAGTTTACAAGAATGAGGGGGGATCTAATTGCAGCTTACAGAATACTGAATGCCCCTGGACAGAGTCAACGTTGGGAAGATGCTTCCATTGGTAGGAGAGACTAGGACCTGAGGGCACAGCCTTACAGTAAAGGGTAGACTTTTTGGAACGGAGATAAGGAGAAACTTCTTCAGCCAGAGAGTGGTGAATCTATGGAATTCAATGTCACAGAAGGCTGTGGAGGCTAGATCATTGAGTACATTTAAGACAGAAATAGATAGGCTCTTGATTATCAGGGGGAAACACAGGTTACGGGGAGAAAGCAGGAGAATGGGGTTGAGGAACATGTCAGCCATGATTGAATGGCAGAGCAGACTTGATGGTCCAAATGGCCAAATTTCTGCTTCTATGTCATGATCTTATGGTCTAAACCCTTCCCCGTCATACACCCATCCAGATGCCTTTTAAGTGTTGTAATTGTACCAGCCTCCTCCACACTTGTTAAATTAAGTGTCATGCTCAATCAGGCAGAGAGAATAATTATGTTGTCAAGCTTTGCAGTAGAATGCGATCTGAAAGGAGCCACATCTTGACAAATCAAACTGGAGCATCCTGCAGCACTAGTTTGACTTGTTTAAACAGATAGTCTCTGAATTCTCGTGAGACAACTCAAACTTCAGATCATAAAGACTTCATAAGTGTTGAATGCTGCCTCCATTTTCATAAAGTTTTATCTTTACAGTTAAAACAGATGTAATTTACTTTTCAATTCAATGAGTTTTACCCTCCCAGTTTGAACTTCGCTCCTCAACATGACAGGATGATCAGCTCAAATAAGAGAAAACACTGGTTGCTGGAAATCCTCAACAAACCCAGAGAATGCTGGAGAAATTCAATCTTGCAGCACGTATTGAGAGACTGTCATTAGACATGTTGACGTTAGACGAGATATGAGGAAAATATTTTCCATCCAGAGGGTGATGGAAATCTCAAATTCACTGACTGAAAGAGTAGTCAAGGCAGGAACCCTCATAACATTGAAGAAGTTTTTGATGTGCAGTTATAACAGGCTATGGGCCAAGTGCTGGAAAATGGGTTTAAGATAATTAGGTAGTTGGGTTTTTTAAATTCATTTATGAGGTGAGGGCATCGCTGAACAGGCAGCATTTATTGCCCATTCCTAATTGCCTGGGGCCAGTTTAGAGTCAACTATGTTGCTGTGGGTCTAGAGTCACATGTCGGCCAGACCAGGTAAGGATGGCAGTTTCCTTCCTAAAGGACCTCAGTGAACCAGATGAGATTTTTTATTTTGGCAATCGACAATGGGTTCCTGGTCATCATTAGATTCTTAATTCTAGATATTTATTGAATTCAAATTCCACCATCTGACACAGCAGGATTTGAACCCAGGTCCCCAGAACGTTATCTGGGTCTCTGGATTAACAGCCCAATGATAATACCACTAAGCCAATGCCTTCCCATTGTGGACAGATGGGCTGAAGGACCCTTTCGTGTGTCGTAAATTTCAATTACTCTATAACTGTTACTGTCTCCACAAATTCTGCCAGACTTAGAATTTCTCCAGCATTGTTTATTGAGCGTGATTAGCTTACTGCTGATGCTACTTTCTATTTTAGATCCATAGAAAAACAAGGCTCATTTAGCCCATTCTGTCTCTGCTAGTGATGGCTGTTTAACTAGAGCTATCTACTCTAATCCCAATTCCCTGGTCTTCTCCCATATCCTTTATATTAGTTCTTATGAACAATGGATAGGAATGAATCTAATTGCTGGAGTTCAGCTGCAGTTGATTTTATTTTTGGATCCTATTTGTAGAAATGCAATTTGACTCCAGACAATGCATATCAGAGATTCGGTTGATATTCTGGGGACCCGGGATTACTGATGACCATAAAAACTTTGCCAATTGTCAAAAACACCCATCTGATTCAGCTGTATCCTTTAGGGAAGTTAAATCTGTCATCCTTACATCATCTGGCCTACATGTCACTCCAGCCCCATAGCAAGGTGTTTGAATCTGAACTGCCATCTGGAGAAAATGCTTGCCTGGCCAGCGGCACCTACACCCGACAAATGAAAAATCAATTTCTTCCTTAAACGTACTCAAAGACTGAGCTTTCATAGCAGTATGTGGTAGAGTATTCCAAAGGTTCAAAACTCTGAGTAATAAAATATCTTGTCATCTTGGACCTAAATGGAATTCTCTTATTTTTAAGTTATATCCCATTTAAAGCTCCTCAGCCAGATGAAACATTTTACCTGCATCTATCCTTTATCCTTTTATGTACTTTTGTACATTTCAATGAGATCACCGTTCATTCTTTGAGACCCTGGAGAATACAGGCCTGGTTTGCCTAATCTTTCTTCATCAGAAAGGTCTGCCATCACGGAAACAAGTCTGGTGAACATTTGGTGCATTTCCTCTATTGCAAGATTGCTTTTTTCTGTGATAAGAAAACTAAACTGCACACAACACTCCTGGTTTAGTCTAAGCAAGCTCTTACACCATTGAAGCAAAACTTCCCTATTCCTGTACTCAAATTGTCTTGCGATAAAGGCTGAGATTCTATTTGCTTTCCTAATAATTTATTATACCTGCACGTTAAAATCACATAATTTTGCACAACAGAAGGAGACCATTTGAGCCATTGTGTCTGTATTAGCTCCTGAAAGAGCTACCTAGCTGTCCGGCTGTATCTCCATACGTTCTAAATCTTAACAACTCTGAACAAAGATGTTTCTCTTCATCTCACTTCTTGCTCTCTTGCGGACAATCCTGAAACAGTGAACCTAGTTACTGACATACCAACTAGAGTCAAACAGCACAGAAACGGGTTCTTCAGCCCAACTTGTCCATGCTGACCAAGTTTCCCTCACTAGCACATGGCAAGAGCAGTAGTCCAAATATTACTGCCCTCGGGGATAGTTTTTAAACTCCTGCCTTGGTTCGACTTGCCATCTTAAGGGATATGAAGATCGTGCATAAAAGAGTGAGGTTGACATTGTTCATTGCCACACCAGCATTTATTGCCCATCCCTAATTGCCCAGAGGACAGTTAAGAGTCACCACATTACTGTGGTCCTGGAGTCACATGTAGGCCAGACCAGGTAAGGATGGCAGATTTACTTCCCAAAAGGACAGTAATGAGTCAGATGGGTTTTCTATGACAAGTGATCATGGTTACATGGTCTGCCTTAGACTAGCTTTTTATTCTAGATTTTTCTAAAAATTCAAATCAAATTTCAGTAGACAATAGGTGCTGGAGTAGACCATTCGGCCCTTCGAGCCAGCACCGCCATTCATTATGATCATGGCTGATCATCTACAATCAGTATCCTGTTCCTGCCTTATCCCCATAAGCCTTGATTCCAGAGAGTTGGCCTCCACTGCCTTCTGGGGCCAATGTGTTTGCTGATGGAGAAACCCAAACAAACAGACAAAACGGGCTCAGAAACCATAACCACTCTCCCCTACATCAAAGACGTTTCCGAAATGACTGCCAGACTACTCGGACCCCTTGGCATCAGGGTAGCCCATAAACCCACCAACACACTAAAACAGCAGCTGATGATCTTAAAAGAACCTATATAGACAACAAACAAAACGAACGTCGTCTACAAAATACCTTGCAAGAACTGTGACAAACACTACATTGGACAAACTGACAGGAAGCTAGCCACCAGGATACATGAACATCAACTAGCCACAAAATGACATGACCCACTATCACTCGTATCCTTACATACAGATGAGGAAGGACATCACTTTGATTGGGACAACACATCCATCCTAGGACAAGCCAAACAGAGACATGCACGAGAATTCCTAGAAGCATGGCATTCCAACCGGAATTCCATCAACAAACACATTGGCTCTAAATCAATCTACCATCCCCTGAGAAAAAGAACAGGAAATGACATCACCAACACAGGAAATGACATCACCAACCCAAGGAAACCTAACCAGATAAATAGAAAGCGGGACATAACACCAGTGCTTCGTCGGAGGCTCACTGATGATGTTACCTAGAATGGTGACGAAATGTCTGAAAACTAACTTTCCAGCTCAGTGAGCAAACTCACATCCAGAACCTCAACCTGAGCTACAAATCTTCTCAAAACTCGCTATCCTTCCTTACGTAAGGTGCCCTGAACTGAACACAATATTTCAAATGTGGTTTGACCAATGATTCATAAAGGGGTAGCGTCCTTGCTTTTAAACTCTATGTCACTGTGTATAAACCTAAGGATACTGTAAGCCTTCTCCACAACTGTTTCAACTTGCCTGGCCACCTGTAGAGGACCATGAACCCTGAGATCCCTCTGCTCCTGTACTCCCTTCAAAGTTGAACCATTGAGCCTCTTTTGTCTGTCTGTGTTTCTTTGACCAAAGTGCATTACTCCACATTTCTGTGCATTGAAATTCATTTGCTAGGTGTCTGCCCATTGGCTAACTTGTCAATGTCCCTTTGAAATTGCTCTGCATCATCCTCATAATTTACACTTTTCTTTTGCTTAGTATCACCTGAAAAATTAGTTTTTTTTAAACCCTCAACACCCATCTCCAAATTATTAATGATTTGCCTTTAGTGAATTATTGACAACACCTTGGTCCCTTTGCACTTCTACACTTTGTAAGGTCTTACCATTTAAGAGATACTATGCATATCTGTTTCTCATACTGAAGTGTATAACCTTGCACTTTTTAAAATATTATATTCCTTGTTCATTCACTATGCTTGCTCAAATCCTCCAGAACTGTCCGTGTACATTTACACTTAGTTTTGTGCGCCCCTCAAATCTGGTTTTGTGCAATGCTACACATCGGCTCTCACAGATTGAATCAGTGCGAGGAAGCATCACCCTCACCGGTACAAGAGTGGAAACTTACTTCTTGAGCAGGACCTGTGGGGATTCTTGCCCTATCTGTCTGCTTGTCTTGGAACAGTCCAGTGGCCACCCATTCCTCACCTCCCTTCACGTCCTGAACTTGTTTTGCGATTGTCTCTTTGACCATCCTGTCCATATAACCGTCAGCCTAGTAGATGCATCACAGTGACTCCAGGTATCACAAGAGTTCCAAAACCGAAAGCTCCAGTTTCTGCAGCTGGTTACTCTTCCTGCAAGTGTTTGATTTAAGTTTTGCTAAAAGATGGGCACTGTGTGTGAATGAGATACCCTGGCATAATTTTAGCTTGCTTTTGTACAATTTACTATAAAAGAAAAACTAGAGATTAATGAACGTACGATTGTTCTCTGATGCCAGTGTTTTATTTTTCTTAGCAAATTCAACCCTCTTCCGCATTTATTTACCCTATGGCCTCCTAAGGCTGATAAAGTTAGGAAAGGGAAAAGAAGACAAAGAAAATCAAAGGCTATTCCCTCCCACCCGACTAAATTATCCCACTTACCAAACTTGTAGTAATTCTATTCTGTCTCACAGCACCGGGTTTTATTGGCAAGAGACATGATTCAGAAATTTTTATCTTGCATGTTGTTGTCCCACTGAGGATAATTGGATATTTATTTTTACACTTTAACATTTACATTTTAATTGATCTTGTCCTTGTTCTAGATTCCTGTGGCACACTGTCTTGGAATTCCTGCACAATACAAGAAGAAATTTTGTGCTGTATGTAGAAGACAGTTGGAAGAGAGTCCTGCAACACGATGTGAAGGTATAGAGATAATCTGTAGAGGTGATAATTCATCTGAAATAAAATGTCCTGAAATGGCAGCTTATAAATTCATGGAAATCCATTGTGTCTTAGAGAATAAAATATTGATGAACCGCAAGAATGAGGTGTAGGAGTAGACCATTTGGGCCCTTGAGTCCATTCTATCATTTGTTAAGATCATGGCTGATCTGAATGTGGGGACTGAAAATTCCATGAATTATAGCCCTCAGAAGAAAATCTCTTTTTCTTAGTCTGAAATGGAGACCCTTAATTTTTAAACTATTTCCGTTCTCTCCCACAAGAGAAACGACCTCCCAACATCCACCCGTTCAAGTCCCCACAGAATTGATAGTGTTTCACGAAGATCACCTCATTCTTCTAAATTCTCCAAAATGCATAATCCCAAATTTTTCAATCTTTCCTCTTTAAATAATACCTTTCTCTCAGGAACCAATTGAGTGAGCCTTCCAATGCCTTATGATCTTTCTGAAGTAAGGAAACCAGAATTGTATAAAATACTTCAGATGTGCTCTCACCAAGGTCCTATAAAGCTGGAGCAACTCTTTGCTGCTTCATACTCATTCTCGAACAAAGAAAAACAACCTTCCATTTGCCTACCTAATCACTTGTTGTATCTGCATCAACATTTGCTTTTAACTGCATGCACATACATCTGCCCCATGTTCCATGCATGGTGATCAACATCAGCATGCTGATCACAGCGTTGATTTCTGGTTCCAAAAGTTGCTGCTGGCACAGGCCTTGGGGGACCATGTAGCCAGTAAGAAAATTAAAGGGAGCTCTGACCTGCATGCCAATATTGCTTGCAATTCATGCATCAGGACATGAGCTGTGGAGTTTGCTATTTCCCTCCATTCACATAATATACTGCTTTTCTGTTGCCCTTGCCTAAGTATGTATGTTTACATTGTTCCATATCATGCTCCATTTTATAAATTTTTTTTCCTGCTGATTTAACCTATCAAAACCCCTTTGTAGAATCATTGGAACTTCTTACTTTTCAACCAGTCATTTCATTGGAAATTTCACATTTGTTGTCCCTTCATCCAAGTCATTGTTATGGCCCAACGCAACACTGGTCCTTGTGGCACTCACTTGTAACAGCTTGCAGATGGAAAAATGATGCATTTATCTCATTAATTCCTACTCTCTGCTTCCTGTTAGGTAATCAAACCTTTAATAATGTTGCCCCACGCCATGAGCTCTTATTTTGTCAACACATTATTTTATGTCTTTTGGAAATCCAAACTACCACATCTACTGGATCCTCTTTATCCACCTTGCTTCTTATTTTGTCAAAGAAGTCTGGGGTATGTCGGTCGAACAAAAGCAAGTTGGTTCTATACGACCATAAGAATTGGGAAGAAAAATAGGTCCCTCAAGCCCCCCACACCAAGCCGCACCCCCAGCTACCTACTAACCTCATCCCACCTCCTTGACCTGTCCGTCTTCCTTGGACTGACCTATCCCCTCCCTACCTCCCCACTTATACTCTCTCCACCTATCTTCTTTACTTTCCATCTTCGGTCCGCCTCCCCCTCTCTCCCTATTTATTCCAGCTCCCTCTCCGATGAAGGGTCTAGGCCCGAAACGTCAGCTTTTGTGCTCCTGAGATGCTGCTTGGCTGCTGTGTTCATCCAGCCTCACATTTTATTATCCCTCAAGCCTGCTCTGTGATTCAATAGGATTATGGCCAATCTGACACTCTTCACATCCACTTTCTTATCCTTGCCCTGTAATTCTTGATTCCCAACTGATGAAGAACCTATATCTCAGTCTTAAATATATGCAAGGATTCTGCCCACACAGATGTCTTGGCAAGGTGTTCCCTATGAGAAAAGAAATTCCTCCTCAATCAATCTTAAATTGGTACCCCTTTATTCTGAAACTATACCCTCTCTTGATAGACTGCCTCATTAGGGGAAAAATCCTCTTGTCGTTTATCTTGTCAAGCCCTTAAGCCTATATTTCATTGAAATCACCATTCATTCTTGGAAATTCCAATGAGTAGAGCTCTAATCCTTTTAAGCTTTGCTGGTAAGACATTACCTCCATATCAGGGATCATCCTAGAGTGAACCTTGTCTGAACTTCCTTCAATGAAATGATATCTTTCCTTAAATGAGAGACAAAAACTACTCGGCACTCCAAATGTGGCCTCACCCAGCACTTTGTGCAGTTGCAGGAAGACTTCCCTACTCTTATACTGCAGCCACCTTGAAATAAAGACTAACGTTCCACTAGCCTTCCTGATTACCTTCTGCACCTACATATGAGCTTTCACGTACCAATACTCCAAGTCCCTTTGTGTTGCACATTTCTGCAGTTTTTTCTATTTAAATAATACGCTTCTTGTTCCTTCCAAAATAAACAGCTTCATGTTTTTCCACATTATACTTACGTTTGCCAACTTTTTGTCTGCTTACTTAACCTATCAGTATCTCTCGGTAAACTATTTATATTCCTCTTGCGACCTGCCTTTACATTTACTTTGTGCCATCTGCAAATTGGGCAGCCAGTATATTCGCTTCCTTCCTCCAAGCAATTAATATATATTATGAACAGTTATAGTCCCAGTAGTTATCCATGTGGAAGCCCACTCACTGGTCACAGGTCATCAACCTGAAAAAGAACCCTTTGTCCCCAGTTGTTATTTCCTGCCCATTAGCCAATTCTTTATCCAAGCCAATATACTACTTCCAATGTCATGGCCTCTTATGACTTAAATGTTTTGTCAGGTACTTTGTTGAACACCTTTTGGAAATTCAAGTGCAGCACATCCACTGGTTGCCTTCTATCCACTCTGGTTGAAACTTCCTTAAAACTCTAATGAGTCTATCAGTCTAATCTCCTCTTCGTGAAGCTGAGCTGAGTATGCTTGATTACACTATCATTTTCTAAATGTGCTGCTACCACTTCTTTAATTGATTCCAACATTTCCCCCAACAATAAGGCTAATTGACCGAAAGTTACTCTCACTTTGTTTCCCTCCCTTTTTGAATCGGGTGTCACATTTGGCATTTTTCCAATCCTCTGGTACATCATCAGATTACAGAATTTATGAAAAATTACAGTAAATACACCCACTAGCTATGTAGCTACTTTGAGGATTCTATGATGCAATCTGTCCATTTGTCTTTACCCCATTTGTTTGAGTGATACTTCTTTAATGATGGCAATGGAACCCGATTCCTGCCCTGTATTCAGTAATAGTGATCAGTATTAATTGGGCGTTCAAAGTATTCACCACCTTAAAGACCAGTGAAAACCATCTAATTAATTCCACTGCCACCTACTTGTTCCCCATAACCATTGCCTTAGATTGATTTTTTAAGGGGCCTCTGTTCACTTTGACCTCTCTTCTATTTCATATGTCAGACAAAAACTCTTGTTGTCAGTTTGTTTATTCCTTGAAAATTTGCCCTTGTAGTTCACTTACCCTCTTTTGTAGAGTCATAGAGTAATACAGCCTGGAAACAGGCCCTTCTACCCAAAGTGGCCCATCTGACCATGGTGCCCAGTCAGCTAGTTCCAACTGCCCTCTTTTGGTCCATCTCCCTCTTAAACCCTTCCCATCCATCTACCTATCCAAATGTTTTTTAAATGTTGCTGTTGTACCTGCCTCAACCATGTTTCTGGTAGTACTTTCCATATACACACCATTCTCTTAATGAAGAAGTTGCCTGTCAGGTCCTTCTTAAATTTTTCCCTTTTCACCTTAAACCTGTGCCCTCTAGTTTTCTATTCCCATCCCTGGGTAAAAGACTCTCTGCGTTCATCATATCTATGCCCCTCATGATTTTAAAAACCTCAATAAGGTCGCCCCTCATTCTCCTATGTTTCAAGGAATGAAGTCCCAGCCTGGCCAGCTCCTGTCTATAACTGAAGCTGACTAGTCCTTGGCAACGTCTTGAAACCTTCTTTGCACAGTTTCTTGTTTAACTATGTCTTTCCTATAACAGGGTGACCAAAACCATACATTACTCCAAGCACGGCATCACCAATGAGTTATACAACTGTAACATAACGTCCCAACTCCTATACTCAATGCCTCGACCGATGAAGGCTAGGATGCTAAATGCCTTCTTCACCACTCTGTCCACCTGTGGTGTTGCTTTCAACAAACTCTGTATTTGTACTGCTCGATCCCTTTGTTCCCAACACCCCTCAGGATCTTACCATTTACTGTACGAGTCCTATCTTGGTTTGACTTTCCAAAATTCATCACCTCACACTTATCTGTATTGAATTGCATTTGCCAACCCTCAGCCCACTTTTCCATCTGATGAAGATCCCTCTGTAATTTTTGATGACTTTCCTCGCTAGACTGAGTAGGCTGGGATTATGAGATGATGAAAGGAATAGATAAAATGAAGGCAGGGAGGTTGTTTCCACTAGCAGGTGAAACCAGGACTAGAGAGCATCGCCTCAAAATATAGGGAAGCAGATCTAGGACTGAGGTCAGGAGGAATGTTTTCACCCAAGGGTTGTGAATCTGCGGAATTCCTTGCCCAGTAAAGTGGTTGAAGCTACCTCACTGAATGTTTTTAAGGCAAGGCTAGATAAATTTTTGAACAGTAAAGGAATTAAGGCTTATGGTGAGTGGGCGGGTAAGTGGAGCTGAGTCTCAAAAAGATCAGCCATGATCTTATTAAATGGCGGGGCAGGCCTGAGGGGCCAGATGGCCTACTCCTGCTCCTAGTTCTTACCAACGATACCTCCTAATTTTGTATCATACACAGACTTACTAATCATGCCTTGCACATTCATATCCAGATCATTTAAGTAAATAACAAAGGTCCCAGCACCAACCCCTGTGGCACACCACTAGTCACAGGCCTCCAGTCTGAGGAAGGTTAAAAGACCTTCAACCATTACCCTCTGCTTCTTCCCATCGAACCAATTTTGAATTCAATTAGCCAGCTCTCCCTGGATCCCATACAACCAAATTTTCATGAGTAGCCTGTCTTTTTAATCCTACTTTGTTGGATTCTGAATTTATCCCATCTTTGGAGCTATGACAGAATTTTATGCTTTTTCTTTCAACTTTATACTCTCCTTGACTTCCTTAATTAGTCATGGCCTGTTTATTGCTGTCCTCCTTGCTGGGATGTAATTTTGCCGAGCGTCGTGAATTACCTCCTTAAATGTCTGCCACACCTTGCTTTCTGACATTCCAGCCGATCTATCCACCCAGTTAACTTTAGCCAAATCTATCCTTCATTGTAATACCCTTTCTTTGTGTTAAATGCAGTTTTTTTTTCCAACCAAAGTTTCTCACATTCAAACTGAATATTAAATTCTATCATGTTCTGATCTCTTCTTTCTCGGGGATCATTTACTTGAAGGTCATTTATTAAACCTGCCCCATTACCCAGTATCAGATCCAAGAGCACCTGTTCCCTGGTTGGTTCCATGGGAGACGGCAACTATTCCTCATGCACATTATGATTTTGTTGTTTTAGCTACCTTTTCCAATTTGATTATCCTAGTCCACATGAAGTTTAAAGTCGTCCATAATTTTTGCTCTTTTTTTTGTATGGTCCTATTATTTGGTGATTTATAGACTTTTTGAAAGTGTGTTTACTGTCTCGGGGTCAGTACATTACCCCAAGAATGTCTTCTTTCTGTTGCTTCTTTTTTTTAATCTTTGCCCCAATGGACTCTACATCATCTGAATGTAGAATCACACTCTCAAGTATCCTTATATCATCTCTTAGTGTCACCCTGAAAGGTGAAATATTCCTGAATGTTGAGTTCCCAGTTTTTAATCTCCTTGTTACCATGTTTCTGTAAGGGCTAAGAGATCATATTCATTTACACTGTCAGTTCATGTACCTGATTATATTTTGCTTCGATAAAAGTTCTCCTGTTGTCTCTTTATGATAGCAATGAAGCCATCTGCCTGGCTGTGACTAGTGGAGTAGCAGAAGAATCAGTGTTTAGATTTTAGGTGTTCATAGTCTACATCCATGATTTGGATGTAGGCAACAAATATAATATTTTCCAAGTTTGTTGGTGACATAAATCTACGAAGAAACGTGTACAGTGAGGAAGATGCAATGATGCTTCACAGCAATATGCACAGGCTGATTGAGCAAGGACATGGCAAATGGGGTGGTGTGTGGATTTGACCGCGTCTCCCGCATTTCCCGCAACACATCCCTCACACCCCGCCCCCGCCACAACCGCCCAAAGAGGATCCCCCTCGTTCTCACACACCACCCCACCGACCTCCGGATACAACGCATCATCCTCTGACACTTCCACCATCTACAATCCGACCCCACCACCCAAGACATTTTTCCATCCCCCCCCTTGTCTGCTTTCCGGAGAGACCACTCTCTCCGTGATTCCCTTGTTCGCTCCACACTGCCCTCCAACCCCACCACACCCGGCACCTTCCCCTGCAACCGCAGGAAATGCTACACTTGCCCCCACACCACCTCCCTCACCCCTATCCCAGGCCCCAAGATGACTTTCCATATTAAGCAGAGGTTCACCTGTACATCTGCCAATGTGGTATACTGCATCCATTGCACCCGCTGTGGCTTCCTCTACATTGGGAAAACCAAGCGGAGGCTTGGGGACCGCTTTGCAGAACACCTCCGCTCGGTTCGCAATAAACAACTGCACCTCCCAGTCGCAAATCATTTCCACTCCCCCTCCCATTCTTTAGATGACATGTCCACCATGGGCCTCCTGCAGTGCCACAATGATGCCACCCGAAGGTTGCAGGAACAGCAACTCATATTCCGCTTGGGAACCCTGCATCCCAATGGTATCAATGTGGACTTCACCAGCTTCAAAATCTCCCCTTCCCCCACCACATCCCAAAACCAGCCCAGTTCGTCCCCTCCCCCCACTGCACCACACAACCAGCCCAGCTCTTCCCCTCCACCCACTGCATCCCAAAACCAGTCCAACCTGTCTCTGCCTCCCTAACCTGTTCTTCCTCTCACCCATCCCTTCCTCCCACCCCAAGTTGCACCTCCATCTCCTACCTACTAACCTCATCCCACCTCCTTGACCTGTCCGTCTTCCCTGGACTGACCTATCCCCTCCCTACCTCCCCACCTATACTCTCCTCTCCACCTATCATCTTTTCTCTCCATCTTCGGTCCGCCTCCCCCTCTCTCCCTATTTATTCCAGAACCCTCACCCCATCCCCCTCTCTGAAGAAGCGTCTGGGCAAGAAATGTCAGCTTTTGTGCTCCTGAGATGCTGCTGGGCCTGCTGTGTTCATCCAGCCTCACATTTTATTACCTTGGATTCTCCAGCATCTGCAGTTCCCATTATCACTGTGGATTTAGTGTCAGTTTTTCCATTTTGGTTGGAGGAAAAGGCTGCAGAGCATTTCTTTAATGGTGAGGGATTGGGAGGCATTGATGACCAAAGGGACCAGAGTATCTTCAACATAAATCACTAAAAGCCAGCATGCGAGTACAGTGTGCAGTTCAGTAAAACAAATAGTACATCGACCTTATTTATTAAAAGAGGATTTGAGTACAGGAGTAAGGATACATTACTTCAGTTGCATAACACTTTGGTAAGACCACACCTGGAGAATCATGTATACTTTTTGTTCCCCTTGATCTAAAGAAGGTCATACTTTCCGTAGAGGGAGTACAGCAGAGATTCACCAGACCAGAGGGTTGTGGAGATAGTCGGAGTGTGGGACTAATTGGGTAGCACCTTCGGGCGCCGATACGGATACGATGAGCCAATGGCTGCCTTCTGAATGCAAAATTCCATTATTCTATAATGCCTGAAATGCCAGGACTGTCGCATGAACAGTGTTTGAGAAGAAGGGGTCTGTATTCTCCATTGTTGAGGTGAATGAAAGATGATTGTTTTGAAGTTTGGAAGATCACAACCAAACCATTTACTGTACCTACAACCATTTCTTTTAGGACCTGAAAGCAAAAGCCATCAGGCCTAGGAGACTTGACTGCCTTTTATTTTTCAGCTTTCCCAGAACAATTTCCTGCAAAATTGTTAATGTTTTCAGTCCCCATTTCCCTTTCATTTCTTGATCTTTCAAGTATTATTGGATGTGTTTCTTTTAACCTTCGACAGTGAAGACAGTACAAAATGCCTGTTCAATACATAACCATTTTCATGTATCTCATTATGAATGCCCAAATCTTGCCCTCTAAGGACTAATCACGTACCTTAGTCACTCTTTTTTTGGGTACTTTGTATTTCTGGCTAGCTTCCTTTCATACACCAATTTCTCCCCCTTGGTCTTTTTGTTTTAGTCATTCTTTGCTGATTTTGAAATTATGAAATAGGAGCAGATGTGGGTTATTCAGTTCCTCAAGCCTGCTCCGCTACTCAATAATACTGTGTACAGTCTATTTATGGTTTGAAGTCCACATTCTCACCTACTCTAGTTCGCCTTAGATTCATAGTTCTGAGGAGGGATCATTGAACTCAAAACATTTAACTCTAATTAATCTCCTCAGATACTGCCAGACCTGCTGAGTTTTTCTGGAAATTTCTGTTTTTGAATCTTAGATCCTTGTTAGGTAAGGGAGTCAATCTCCTTCTTCCCTAAAGTTATTCACCGACCCCAACACCACTGCATTCTGAAGCAGAGAGCTCCAAAGTCACAGAATGAGATAAACCAAATTTCTCCTCATCTCTGATTTAAGAGCAACTCCTGATTTTAAGACACTGTTTCCTAATTCTGGGTTAATTCACAAGACAAAACATTAATTCCATGTCTGTTTTATCAGAGCATGACTGAGAAACGTAAAGTTATCAGGGTCATAGATTGGATAGATTATAAGAAAATTTTCCCCTGTGTGAAAGAATCAGAGTCCGGGGGCACAGATTTAAGGTAAGGGACAGGAGGTTTAGAGGGGATGTGAGGAAAAATGTCTTTACCCAGAGGGTGGCAGGAGTCTGGGACTCAGCGCATATTAGGTTTGTCGAGACAGAAACTCTCATAACATTTAAGAAGCATTTAGATGTGCACTTGCAATGTTGAGGCTTTTAAGGCTATGTGCCAAGTGCTGAAAAATGAGATTAGAACAGTTGGATGGGTGTTTTTGACTGACATGGACTCTGGGCCAAAGAATTTTTGACGTGACTGTTCAGGATCTTATAAGCTTCGGTCAAGGCCCCCCCCCCCACCAACTCTTTTAAATAACCTGACCAACATTTAATCATATTGACAACCAGCTCATTCCAGGGAGCAATAAAATTAACCTCTTAGAGTTATAGAGGCATTGAATCATACATCGTGGAAGCAGACCTATCTGCCCAATCAATCCATGCTGACCATGTTCCCAAACTAAACTAGTCCCACTTGCCTGTGAGTGGCCCATGATCTTCTAAACCTTTCCTATTCATGTACTTATCCAAATATCTTTTAAATGTTGTAACTGTATCTGCATCCATTCCTTTCTCTGGCAGTTCTTTGTACACAAACACTTTTTTAAAGAAAAAGCTCCCCCATGTCCTCTTTAAATCTTTCTCCTCTTGCCTTAAAAATATGCCCCCTCACTTTGAACTGCCC
Source organism: Stegostoma tigrinum (assembly GCF_030684315.1). Taxonomy (NCBI): domain Eukaryota; kingdom Metazoa; phylum Chordata; class Chondrichthyes; order Orectolobiformes; family Stegostomatidae; genus Stegostoma; species Stegostoma tigrinum. Next base: position 335,402 of record NC_081354.1, read on the forward strand.
AACCTGAGGGAAAATACCCTTGTTATTCACCTTGTCTATGCCCATCATGATTTTGTAAACCTCAGTAAGGTCAATCTCCTATGCTTGGTGAAAGAATTCTCATTCTTTCCAGTCTATTTTTCTATCTCAAACCATTCCTGGCAACATCCTGATAAATCTTTTCTGAACTCTCTTCATTTTAACAATATTCTTTTTATAACAGGGCAACCAGAACTGTGCACAGTATTCCAGAAGAGGCCTCACCAATGCCCTGTACAATCTTAACATGACGTCCAACTCCTATATTCATGGTCTGAACAATGATGGCAAATGTGCTAAATACCTTCTTAACCACCCTGTCTACCTGTGATGCAAATTTCAAAGAATTAAGTACCTGAGCACCTTGGTCTCTGCTCTACATCACCAGACAGCGCCCTAGTATTAATTGTCCTTGCAGTTAGTTGGATCGCTGAGCTGATTCATTGTTTTTCTGCAGACATTTCGCTACCCTGCTGGGTAACATCATCAGTGCAGCCTCTGATGAAGCATCAGTGTGTTTTCCCACCTGGTTTTAAAACTGGAGTTCGTTGAGCTGGTTTACTTCACTTCCGGTTTTCCTTCGTAATGGAGTGTATACAGGGTCGGGCTCTATGTATTTGTTAATGGCTTTCGTCGGAGTACCAGGCTTCTAGGTATTCCTGTGCTTGTCTCTCTTTTGCTTGTTCCAGGATCTTGATGTTGTCCCAGTCGAACTGGTGGTTCTCCTTATCCATTTGGATAGAGAGGAGTGATATTGGTCGTGTCTTTTTGTAGACAGTTGATGTGCGTGTACCCTTGTTAATTTGGTCCTGTCCACAGTGGGTAGTGGGTCATTGGTTCGGATGAACAGTTGTCATAGGGTCGATGTGGGTTTGTGTGCTACTCTAATGCCCATTGGTCATAGGAGTCTTGTGGTCAGTTCAGATGTGTTTCTGATGTAAGGTAGCATGATGAGTGTGTCGGGGCGTGTAGTACCTTCCTAGTGTCATTTGTGTAATAGGCATCTTCTGACCCAGTTTTTCTGGGTCATCAACCCACGATTACTGCTAACCAAAGACCCACTACCCACTATCGAGAGGACCAATGTCATCTACAAGATTCCCTGCAGAGACTGTGACAGACGCTTCAACAGACAAACTGGAAAGAAATTAACAACAAGGGTATGTGAACACCAGTTGGCTACAAAAAGACACGACCAATACTCACTCCTCTCTATCCGCGTGGATAAGGAGTTACCACCAGTTCAACTGGGACAACACCAAGATCCTGGGACAAGCAAAACAGAGACAAGCACAGGAATTCCTAGAAGCCTGGTACTCCACGAAGAAAGCCATCAACAGACACATAGAGCTTGACTCCGTATATCTCCATTGCGAAGTAAAACCAGAAGTGAGGTAATCCAGCTCAACGGACTACAGATTTTAAATACCAGGTGGGAGAAAACAATGACACTTCATCGGAGGTTGCATTGATGATGTTACCCAGTAGGGTAATGAAACATCTGCAGAAAAACGATGAACTAGTTCAGCGAGCCAACCAAATACGCCATCCACAACCCAAGCTACAAACCTATTCTAAAACTTCAGATTAATTGTCTTTGTTTCTATTACCAAAATACAGACCCTCACGTTTATCCAAATTAAACTCCATCTGCCACTCCTCAGCCCAGTTGATCAAGATCTCTTTGTAATTTAGGATCACCTGAGAGTCTGTGGCAGGTGGTGTGGGACCAACATGAGGGAAAAACATACTTGACCTCATCCTTACCTACCTGCCAGCTACCGCTGTGTCTCTCCACAACTGTATCGGTGGGAGCAGTCACAGCACAGTCCTTGTGGAAACAAAGTCCCACCTTCGCATTGATAACCTCCATTATGTTGTGTGGCACTAACACTGTGCTAAGTGGGACAGAGTTCAAACAGATATAGTAACTCGATATTAGGCATCCATGAGGTGCTGTGGGCCATCAGCAGCAGAACGGTACTCCAGCACAATCTGTCACCTCATAGTCCAGTATGTCCCCCACTCAATCATTAAAATCAAGCCAGGGTATCTACCCTGGTTCAATACAGAATGCAGGAGGTCATGCCAGGAGCAGCACCATATCTGAAGATGGGTGTCAACCTGGAAGCCACCAAAGAGGACAACTTGGATGCCAAATTACATAAGTAAGAAGTGATAGACAGAGCTACACAACCCCCCGCAACCAATGGATCAGATCTCAGCTCTGTAGACCTGTCACATCCTTTCGTCAGTGGTGGTGGATGATTAAACAGCTCACTGGAAGATGAGGCTCCACAAGTATCCCATCTTCAATGATAGAAGAACCCAGCATATCAGTGCAAAAGATACGGCTGCAGCCTTCTGCCATAAGTACCAAGTGGATGATCCATCTCGGCCTCCTCTAGTCATCCCCATCATCACAGGTACCAGCCGTCAGTTAATTTGATTCACTCCATGTGATATCCAGAAACGGTTTGAAATGCTGGTTACAGAAGGTCCGTCACCTCAGCTGCAAGACATCTCTGCAGGCGCTCCTCAGGGTAGTGTCCTTGGCCCAAACATCTTCAGCTGCTTCATCAATGACCTTCCCTCCATCAAAAGGTCAGCAGTGGGAATGTTTGCTGATGATTGTGCAATGTTCAGCACCATTTGTCACTCCTCAGATAATGAAACAGTTCATGTTCACGTGCAACAAGATGTAGACAGTGTCCAGGCTGAGGCTGTCAATGGCAAGTAACATTTGTGCTACCCAAATGCCAGGCAATGACCATCACCAATAAGAGACAGTCTAACCACGGCCCCTTGACATTCAATGATGTTTCCATCACTGAATCTCCCACTATCAACATTGCCAGAAACTCAATTAGACTTACCACATAAACATAGTGGCTGTAAGAGTATGTCAGAGGCTAGAATACTGTGGCGAGTAACACACCTCCTGACTTCTCAAAGCCTGTCTCCTTTCCAAAGCACAAGTCAGGAGTGTGATAGAATACTCCCCACTTGCTCAGATGGGTGCAGCTCCAACAACATTCAAGAAGCTTGACACCATGTAGGATAAAGCAGCCCACATGATTGGGCACTGCATCCTCTTCCTCCACTCCCAATGCTCAGTAGCAACAGTATGTATTATATTGCAAGATGCACTGCAGAAATCCTCAGATAGCACCTTCCAAATCCGTGACCACTTCCATCTAGAAGGACAAGGGCTGCAGGTATATGACCACCTACAAGTTCCCCTCCAAGCCACTCTCCGCGCTGATTTGGAAATATATCGCTGTTCCTTCACTGTTACGGAGTCAAAATCCTGGAATTCCCTCCCTGGTGACATTGTGTGTGTATCTACAGCAGGTGGACTGCAGTGGTTCAAGAAGGCAGGTCACCACCACCTTCTGACAGGTAACTGAGGATGGGAAGTAAATGCTGGTCCAGCCAGCGATGCCCACATTGTACAAATGAACAAATAAAAAAAACTTCTTCACTCACCCAGTATACCACCATCAATTTTGGTGTCATCTGCAAACTTACTAACCATATCTCCAATATTCATCCAAATTATTTATATAAATGACAAAGTAAAGCCAGTATCTGTCCCTTCTGAAGAGTTGACATCCTTCCTTAAATAAGGAAATTAAAATTGCACATTTTATTTGAGTGGTTTCATCTATGCCTCGTATAACTGAAACATAACAACCATGCTTTTATGTTGAATTCCTCTGTAATGAAGGATTCTATGAGCTTTCTTTGCTGCATCTGCATATGAACTTTTTGTGATCCATTTGCTGAAGTACTTGAATCTCTCTGCATCTGGATTTTTGAGGTGGTTTTCCAGTTAAGCAGTTCTATGATACTGTACTTTGATATTCATTAGAATGTTCTGAATCCATAAACCAACAATCATGCCCCTACGCTCAATCACAATTTACCCCACCCCAGCTCTTGAAATTCTTGCCATTTTCTCCAAATTAGCCTCTATTTCTGAAAAGTAACTTCTGTCTACTACAGCTCATGGAAGTTGACAAAAGGTAGAAAAAGAAACCTCCTGCACTGCCACAATGATGCCACCCGAAGGTTGCAGGAACAGCAACTCGTATTCCGCCTGGGAACCCTGCAGCCATATGGTATCAATGTGGACTTCACCAGTTTAAAAATCTCCCCTTCCCCTACTGCATCCCTAAACCAGCCCAGTTCGTCCCCTCCCCCCACTGCACCACACAACCAGCCCAGCTCTTCCCCCCCACCCACTGCATCCCAAAACCAGTCCAACCTGTCTCTACCTCCCTAACCGGTTCTTCCTCTCACCCATCCCTTCCTCCCACCCCAAGCCGCTCCCCCAGCTACCTACTAACCCCATCCCACCTCCTTGACCTGTCCGTCTTCCCTGGACTGACCTATCCCCTCCCTACCTCCCCACCTACACTCTCTCCACCTATCTTCTTTACTCTCCATCTTCGGTCCGCCTCCCCCTCTCTCCCTATTTATTCCAGTTCCCTCTCCCCATCCCCCTCTCTGATGAAGGGTCTAGGCCCGAAACGTCAGCTTTTGTGCTCCTGAGATGCTGCTTGGCCTGCTGTGTTCATCCAGCCTCACATTTTATTATCTTGGAATTCTCCAGCATCTGCAGTTCCCATTATCTCTGATACCATTTTCTGCCATTGCACTGAATCCTCATGTGAATCAGTTTCTCAAGTGCACAGCCCCCTACTCCGTCAGAGAGGCAGACATGTGATTATCTCTGGTTTATTATTTGGGATGATTGTCAGTGGCAGAACCATGAACTGATACTTGGTACATTGCAACTTTATAGCAGCTACTGAACATTTGGCAAAATCAACAGGTTCCACCATGTCTTCAATGCAAATATGTGAATAACATGTCATACTCTGTGAGATAGCAAGAACTACAGGTGCCCTGATGAACGGTATAGACCCAAAATGTCGACTTTTCTGCTCCTCTGATGCTGCCCAACCTGCCGTGTTCCTTTAGCTCTACGTTGGTATGTTGTACTCTCTAATTGCTGAATAATTAATGACCCACAAAGTATTTGTTATTTGCTTTTCTCCCTTTTATCCTGATGTGCCTTCATTCACTGCCCCTATGAAGAATGTGATCTAAAAATACCACCCAAGGAATTTGCCTGTGTTGCTTCATAGCTGACTTTTAGAAGCTGAGAAAAGTAACATCAGAATACAGGGCTGCAGACCAATGCTGGCGGTTAGGATGAGAGTGGTTGGCTCATTTTTCCACTGATGCAGACATAATGGCCAAGTAGCCTCCTTCTGTGCCGTAAACATGCTCTGATGATTAAAATGTAAAGAGATGTATCAGATTATTCAAGATTTACGCCAACAAGGGGCAAAGCCACATTAGATTTGGTACTGGGTAATGAGCCCAGGTGTTAGATTTGGAAGTAGGTGAGCACTTAGGTGAAAGCAATCACAATTCTGTTATGTTTACTTTAGTGATGGAAAGGGATAGGTGTATACCACTGGGCAAGAGTTATAGCTGGGGGAAAGGCAATACGATGAGTTTAGGCACGATATGGGGAAGGAAACTGCAGGGGATGGGCACATTAGAAATATGGAGCCTATTCAAGGAAAAGCTCCTGTGTGTCCTAGATAAGTATGTACCTGTCAGACAGGGAGGAAGCTGTAGAGCGCGGGAGCCGTGGGTTATGAAGGAAGTGGAATCTCTGGTCAAGAGGAAAAAGAAGGCTTATGTTAGGATGAGATGTGAAGGCTCAATTAGGGCGCTTGAGGGCTATGAGGTAGCCAGGAAGGACTGAAAGAGAGAGCTCAGAAGAGCTAGGAGGAGACATGAGAAGTTGTTGGCGGATAGGATCAGGATAAACCCTAAGGCTTTCTATTGGTATTTAAGGAATAAAAGAATGACGAAAGTAAGATTAGGCCCAATCAAGGATAGTAGTGGTAAGTTGTGTGTGGAGTCAGAGGAGATAGGGGAAGCACTAAATGATTATTTTTCGACAGTATTCACTCTAGAAAACGACAATGTTGTTGAGGAGAATACTGAGATACAGGTTACTAGACTAGGTGGGATTGAGGTTCACAAGGAAGAGGTATTAGAAACCCTACAGAGTGTGAAGATAGATAAGTCCCCTGGACCGGATGGGATTTATCCTAGGATCCTCTGAGAAGCCAGGGAGGAGATTGCCGAGCCTTTGGCATTGATATTTAACGCGTCATTGTCTACAGGAATAGTGCCAGATGACTGGAGGATAGCAAATGTGGTTCCTCTGTTCAAGAAGGGGAGTAGAGACAACCCTGGTAATTATAGACCAGTGAGCCTTACCTCAGTTGTTGGTAAAGTGTTGGAAAAGGTTATAAGAGATAGGATTTATAATCATCTAGAAAAGAATAAATTGATTAGGGATAGTCAGCACAGTTTTGTGAAGGGAAGGTCGTGCCTCACAAACCTTATTGAGTTCTTTGAGAAGGTGACCAAACAGGTAGATGAGAGTAAACCGGTTGATGTGGTGTATATGGATTTCAGCAAGGCTTTCGATAAGGTTCCCCACAGTAGGCTATTGTACAAAATGTGGAGGAATGGGATTGTGGGAGATATAGCAGTTTGGATCAGAAATTGGCTTGCTGAAAGAAGACAGAGGGTGGTAGTTGATCGGAAATGTTCATCCTGGAGAGCAGTTACTAGTGGTGTACCGCAAGGGTCGGTGTTGGGTCCACTGCTGTTTGTCATTTTTATAAATGACCTGGAAGAGGGCGTAGCAGGATGGGTTAGTAAATTTGCAGACGACACTAAGGTCGGTGGAGTTGTGGATAGTGACGAAGGATTCTGTAGGTTGTAGAGAGACATAGATCAGCTGCAGAGCTGGACTGAGTGGTGGCAAATGGAGTTTATTGCGGACAAGTGTGAGGTGATGCACTTTGGTAGGAGTAACCAGAAGGCAAAGTACTGGGCTAATGGTAAGATTCTTGGTCGTGTAGATGAGCGGAGAGATCTCGGTGTCCATGTACGCAGATCCTTTAAAGTTGCCATCCAGGTTGACAGGGCTATTAAGAAGGCATACAGTGTTTTAGCTTTTATTAATAGAGGGATCGAGTTCCGGAACCAAGAGGTTATGGTGAAGCTGTACAAAACTCTGGTGTGGCCGCACTTGGAGTATTGTGCACAGTTCTGGTCACTGCATTATAAGAAGGATGTGGAAGCTTTGGAAGGGGTGCAGAGGAGATTTACTAGGATGTTGCCTGGTATGGAGGGAAGGTCTTACAAGGAAACGCTGAGGGACTTGAGTCTGTTTTCATTAGAGAGAAGAAGGTTGAGAGGTGACTTAATAGAAACATATAAAATAATCAGAGGGTTAGATAGGGTGGATAGGCAGAGCCTTTTTCCTAGGATGGTGACGGCGAACACGAGGGGGCATAGCTTTAAATTGAGGGGTGAGAGACATAGGACAGATGTCAGAGGTAGTTTCTTTACTCCGAGAGTAGTAAGGGAATGGAACGCTTTGCCTGCAACGGTAGTAGATTTGGCAACTTTAAGTACATTTAAGTCATCATTGGACAAGCACATGGACGTACATGGAATAGTGTATTTTAGATGGGCTTCAGATTGGTATGACAGGTCGGCACAACATCGAGGGCCAAAGGGCCTGTACTGTGCTGTAATGTTCTATGTTCTATTACAGGAGTGCCTAAACTCCTCTGTCTTATGTTTTTTGGAAAGATTTCTCAGACTATATTTCAAAGACTTTGTAGGTCAAGTTAATCTTAAAAATCTGTTTAAAATATGTTTCTTCACGGAGAATGGGATTGAATTTATTTAATCCTTTAACGTTTCTAAACAAAATTGAATTTCATTCAGAAATACGAAAACCAAATATCTTATGTTAAATTGAGCGTGATTGTCGTCTGAGAATGGGGGTGAGAATCTAAAGCATGCTGTAATTGCAGAAGTTCAACTGTGAGCCGTGCTTCCATCAAAAGAGATTCTACCCTTAATCACATCCCTTCTCAGTCTGCCTTCAAAGTTTGAAATTTTGTACAAACTTAATTTCACACCAATATTGAAGTTGCTTTGCGGAGTTTATCAATGTTTCTGCAGTAGCCTAGGAGATAGCTGATGTCTCAATGGTCATGTAAGAGACTGTACTGTGTGATATACAGCTAAATTCCAGTTCCATTTCTATCATAAAATTGAAACAAGAAAGGGCTTAGCTTGGTATTAATAAATCTACTACATTTTCTTCCTTTACTGAATTAAATCTCATCATTGTAGCTTAGTAAGGAGATCAAAAGCAGCCTTAATAGAAACTTTACTTTTGGGAGTATTTCACTAAAGCAGAGCTGTAGGATATTTATGAAGCTCAAGATAATTGTTTTGCAACCATTATTTAATAAGTACATTTTGCTCTTCCAACAAGTGCCAACAGATCTTCATTGTTTTGGTTAAACAGCTGCTTTTGTGGAAGAATGACTTCAGCTGCTGTGCTGCTCTCAGCTCTGATTTCCACAGGACCATAAAAATATCGTGGCAGCCTTAGCATGAGAGTATGTAATTTTGAGATACCGGATGGGATGTAGGGTGACTGCCTGCAGGGCTGGGTGTGTTTTGATCCATGCTAAAGCATTAATCAAAGATAGAATTTATGTCATTGTTGAAACTTTTTGCTATTGGTCAGGCGGATGCTGAGTCCATATCAGTATTTATTTTGCCAACTGTGCCTACACTTTCCTTTAACACAGAGATCACCAAGAAAATTCAAAGACTTCCTTTTAAATAAGTGTTTTTCACGCTCGTAGTGTGCATTCAATGTATAACTAATGTTGAAAAACTTGTATTGAGTGTTTGGCAATGAACATTGATAATTTGTGCAGCAAGATCATCCTCTTCTTAGAACGCTGACGAGACCGAGAGAGTTTGCTTTTCCTGTGTTAGCTTCAACCACCTACATGTTTGCAAAACCTGTTTGGTTTAATTTTGGGTGTTGGCTGTAGTTTGCACAATACCTATGAAAGCGCTATGCCATAATTTAACAAGTTGTAGCCTGCCTGAAAAACTTGCAAGTTGAGAATTACCTTGCCGCTGTTAAAACATTTATATTATATGTCCCATTTCAACCCACTAACTGTTGCATTTTTGTTATTCCATTTTGAAAAATATTTGTAGCAGCATGATTTGCTTGTATTAGAGAAGGGGTGGATGAGGGAGGCTGTCAAACCTGTTCAGCTTTCAGTCTAAACTTGGACTGGGGACCTTGAAGATAAATTGTAATTTTTCTGATGTGAGCCTAAAGATTGGTTGTGTTTTACTGATGGTAATTTCCTGAGAATATCTAAATATATTCACAAAGGTTCGCTATAAGCTACTAAGGAGTGAAATTAGCACGCCCTTTTTTACATAAATAAGTGTGTGCTGGAGATGAGATGAAGTAGGTCTATGAGGGTTGGATGGAGCAAACATGGGGAAAACGAAGTGTTTACACCTAACCATGATAGGATTGCGGTTGCATGAAAATGGATAGAGCAAGGGTAGGATAAGGTAGAGAACAGCATGGTAAAGTGAGATGGGCTGTGAATAGACTTCCTGTATCACTTCAGCTTCTTTACCAATATTGTTGAATAGTTGTTCCTAAATTTGCACATCTTTGCATGTCTCGCGTAGCTGCTGTCTGGTAAACCCCAGTTAGCTGCTACAACTAAGGATGTCTTGCTCATTTTCTTAGTTTTGAAGTATGATAAACCAGTAAGGCAAATAAGAAAGTGATGTTAGCCACTGACCCACATTTAACTGTGGTGCACATGGGTATTAATGTGATATCAACGAGATGCCAATTCTTCCTTTGAGCTAAACAAAGCAAGCTTTAAGTACAAGTTCTGTGAAATACTGTACTTAAATTTATGAACTTTATTCTTACGAATCAAACAACTGCCTTGTTGCATTAGAATGTAAATGGGAGAGGAATAGGCTATCTCGCCTGTCAAGCCTGCTCTGCCATTTGATAAGATCATGGCTGATCATTTTGTGGACTTAGCTCCATTTACCTGCCTGCTAACCATAGCCTTTATTTCCTTTACTGTTCAAAAATATATCTAACTTTGTCTTAAAAACATCAATGAGATGGCCTCAACTGCTTCACTGGGCAGGGAATTCTACAGATCCACAATCCTTTGGGTGAAGGAAGTCCTATGTCAACTCAGTCTTAAATCTGCTTCCCCTTATTTTGAGGCTATGCCCCCTGGTTGTAGTTTTATCCTCCAGTGGAAACAAACTCTGGTTTCTTTCTTATCTATTCCCTTCATAACTTTATACGTTTCTATAAGATCCTCCCCCATTCTTCCAAATTCCAATGAGTATAGTCTGCTCAATCTCTCCTGTACTGTAATTTTCCAGTTTATTCGTAGTTATTGAGAGGCATTTGGAATCAAAATACTAATTTGATTCACTCGACAGATCTGCACTGATTGTCAGTTTTTAATTTTAAAAGCCATATTTCAGGTCAAAATAGTGACCATGCAAAGTACATTGGTTGAAGTAAACTTCCATGACTAAATGGTATTTACTAATTATTAGTGAAACATTGTTCCTAGATAAATAAAGTGGTTTGACTTGAGTTTGACTGCAAAAATATTTTACTTTTTCCTTCTGTGAATAATTATCTTTTTACTGAGCTATACACAGTTAACACTGCATGTTATGCTTTTTAAAATGGAATTACAATAAGCAGGGGAATGTGTTAGTTTCAGCACCAAGGGTAAGGATAAAAAAGAAAATATTGTCCGAATCTGTCGGTAGAATAAGTATATTTGTATGAACTAATGATTATGGTGATAGCAGAACATGCTCAGTTTAATTTGTGAGCTGACATAACCCTGTATGATTAATGGTGCCTTTCTAATTCGACAGTGTGCGAGTTACATGTCCATGTTGATTGTGGCCCCTTTGCTTGCAGTGACTGTCGGCGATGCCACCAGGATGGACAGTATGATCGGGTGAGTACAAGAGACTATAACTTACAGGAACCAAATTAGGCTATTTGACCCATTGGGTCTGCTCCACCATTTAATCATGGCTGATATGTCTGTCAACCCCATTCTCCTCCCTTTACCCAGTAACCCATGATCCCTTAACAATCAAGAACCTATCTATCTCTGTCTTAAATACACTCAGTGACTTGGCCTCCACAGCCTTACATGGCAATGAGTTCCACGGAGTCACCACCCTCTGGCTGAAGAAATTCCTCGTCATCTCAGGTTTAAAGGGGTTGTCCCTTCAGTGGAGGCTGTGCCCGCGTATCTTAGTCCGTCCTACTAGTATAAACATCTTCTCCACATCCACTGTATCCAGGTCTCTCAGTATTCTGTAAGTTTCAATCAGACACCCCCTCATCTTTTTAAAATCTGGGTACAGACCCAGAGTCCTCCTGTGACAAGTCCTTTACCTTGGGTCATTCCTGTAAATCTCCTCTGGGCATCTCTCCAAGGCCAACACAACCTTCCTTTGAAACTGGGCCCAAAATTACTCTCAATATTCCAAATGCAGTCTGATCAGTACTTAATACAGCCTGCGCAGTGCATCTGTGCTCTTTTTGCTTTTTTATTCATTCATGGGTTGGGGGTATCACTGACGAGGCAGCATTTATTGCCCATCCCTAAGTGCCCAGAGGGCAGTTCGGAGTCAACCACATTGCTGTGGGTCTGGAGTCGCATGTAGGCCAGACCAGGTAAGGATGGCAGTTTCCTTCCCTAAAAGACATTAGTGAACCAGATGGGTTTTTCGGACAATTGATATTGGATTCATGATCATCGATAGACTGTTCAGTCCACATATTTTATTGAATTCAAATTTCACCATCTGCCATGGTAAGATTTGAACCTGGGTCCCCAGAACATTATCTAGGTCTCTGGGTTAACAGTCCAGCAATAATACCCTTGTATTTTAGTGCTCTCAAAATGAATGTTGATATTGTATTTATCATCCTAACTGCCAACTGAACCTGCCTTTTAACCTTAAGAGAATCCTGAACTGGGACTCCCAAGTGCCTTTGCGTATTAGATTTTTAAATCCTATCTCTGTTCAGAAAATAGCCCACATCTCTATTCTTCCTATCCATGGGCATAGCCTCACACTTTTCCACACTGTATTCCATCTGCCAGCTCTTTGCCCACGCATTTAGCCTGTCCAGTTCTTCTGCAACCACCTTATTTCCTCAATGCTACCTGCCCCTCCATCTATCTGTGTCATCTGCAAACTCAGCAACAATGCCTTCAGTTCCTTTGCCTAGATTGTTAACGTGTAACATGAATAGTTGTGGTCCCAACTCTGACTCCTACAGAACTCCACTAGTCATCAGTTGCCATCCTAAAAAAACCCTTTATCTCCCCTCTCTGCCTTCTACCAGTCAGCGAATCCTGTATCCATGTCAGTATCTTGCCCCTAACGCCTTGGGCTCTTATCTGATTCAACAGCCTCTTGTCTGGCAGCTTGTCAATGGCCTCTTAGAAACCAAAATAGACCATGTTTACTGGTTATCCTTTGTCGAAATTTCTCCTCAAAGAAATCTACGAGATTTGTCAGGCATAACCTCCCCTTGACGAAGATGTGCTGACTCAGCCCTATTTTGCCATGGGAGGAAGCAACAGCTGACATTCCCTGAAGCAATTCTGTCAATGTTATAATCACACAAAAATCAAGTCAAACATTGTTCATTACTGGCCTGTATGTACTGAAGCACTATTATGATAGCAGTGATTAGCAACATAAACCTTTCCAAGTGATGAAGACTGGCTAATGTGAAAACTTAAATTTCTGATATGATTAACAATATGGTTTTCAGTAGTCACTCAAATAAATGAAAGAAGGGTAGAAAGTTTTTGTAAAGCTAGGAAAAGCAAAAGAATAACTAAAGAAAGAGTAGAATTGATTAAAGTTGAATTGGATTGGGGGAAGACGTGGTCAAGCAACTAAATATGTTTGCCCTAAAGAAGTTTCATAGTAGAAGTGTCGCATTCGAAATGAGAGGTTGCAAAGGAGGAAGTAGAGAATTTAGGATAGCCATAGATAAACTAAGCCATAGATAACGCTAAAATGTTGATTTAACTTGAGTATGCAAGCGATTGAACCTGATAGTTCAGATCATTACTCCGTGAACTTCTTTGGATATAGAAATTCCAGAGGATTAGTGTATTGCCAATTTAATAACTCCTTTCAGAAGAGGTAGGCGATGGCTTACTGGTTTTATTGCTGGATTATTAATCCAGAGACCCGGATAATGTTTCGGGCACCTGGGTTTGAATTCCACCATGGCAGATGGTGGAACTTGAAATCAATAATAGTCTGGAATTAAGAGCCTAATGGTGACCATGAAACCATTGTCAATTTTCAGGAAAAAGTGCACCATCTGGTTTGATAATGCCCTTTAGGGAAGGAAATCTGCCATTATCTGGCCTGGCCTCCATGTGACTCCAGACCTATAGCGATGTGGTTGTCATAACTACCCTCTGAGCAGTTGGGGATGGGCAATAAATGCTGGCATAGCCAGTGCTGCCCAAACCTATGGATGAATTTTTTAAAAAAAAGGATGAGTCAGCAAACTAACCTCGGTTCTTGCATTGGTCAAGAAATTAGACTGATCATCATAGCATTGACTAAAGTAACACTGGGTGAGCTCATTGTGCTCAATCTAGAATAAAACAAATGCCAACAAATAAAATAACAAAAATCATGGATTCGTTAAGGATAAGTAAAAAGGATTTGTAAAAGTTAGATGTCTCTTGCTAAATACAATGGCGTTTCTTGGCATGGGGAGATGTTTGAGAATGACGTATTGAATAAAATGCAGTGAATCTTGTCTATGTGGCTTTTGGTAGAACTAAGAATCTCTACAGTGTGGAAAGAGGCCATTTGGCCCATTGAGTTCACACCAACCCTCCTGTAAGTCCACATTTAGCCATGGCTAAGCCACCTAACCTGCATGTCCCTGGACGCTGTTGGACAATTTAGAATGGCCGATGCACCTAACTAGCACATATTTGGACTGTGGGAAGGAGCCAGAGTGCTCAGTGGCAACTCATTGCAGGCATGGGGAGAATGGTCAAACTCAATGCAAACTGTCACCATTGGTGGGAATCGAATCCTGGCCCCTGGCACTACGAGGCAGCAGTGCTAACCACTGATCCATGGTGCGGTCCAAAGTTTCAAAAGGTGATTTGAGGAGACTTACACAGGAAACTTCACAACTAACACAAGTGGTATTGAAGAGAATGTGTTAATGTTCTCCTAAAGAAACATTTAGACTTTTTATAAATAGCACAGGATGAATAGATCCTTTGAGTTGCTACAGTTGGCAAAAGCTTGTGATTTAAGTAACATGCCATTGGATATGAATTGAATCAAATTAGCTTTATTATCACATGCATTGAAGTGAGTACCTTGAAAAGTTTATACATGACCACTTACGGCACCATCTTAGGTTCTTCAGTTACAAGATCTTAGAAAATAGAGAAATAAAAAGTCCAGCATTGCAGAAAGAAAATTTCAGAGCAATCACTCTTACTGCAAGGAAGAATAAATAGTTTGGAAGTAAAAACAATTTGTCTTCAGCTTATCATTCATAATCTCCCGGAGCAGAAGATATGTCTGAAGGCTGGGGCCGCTGCTGGAGTCGTCTCTGTGAATGAAGTTTATTGTCAAGAATGCCCCAATGTTTGGGGCAAAAATTCCCGTGTTACTGTTTGCTGCTGGAAATAGAACATAGAACATTACAGCGCAGTACAGGCCCTTCGACCCTCGAAGTTGTGCCGACCTGTGAAACCAATCTGAAGCCCATCTAACCTACACTATTACATTATCATGTATATGTTTATCCAATGACTATTTAAATGCCCTTAATGAATCCACAAGATTTGGTCCTTATGAACTAATATGCAGACGTGAGGTGGGAAGACCCCTTAAAGAAACAAAGAAACCTACAGCACAGGAACAGGCCCTTCGGCCCTCCAAGCCTGGGCCGATCAAGATCCTCTGTCTAACCTGTCATCTATTTTCTAATGGTCTGTGTCCATTTGCTCCCTGCCCATCCATGTACCTGTCCAAATATATCTTAAAAGAAGCTAACGTGTCTGCATCTACCACCTCTGCTGGCAACGCGTTCTAGGCACCCTCTATGTAAAGAACTTTCCACGCATGTCTTCCTTAAACTTTCCTCCTCTCACTTTGAACTCATGACCCCTAGTAATTGAGTCCCCCACTCTGGGGAAAAAGCTTTTTGCTATCCACCCTGTCTATACCCCTCATGATTTTGTAGACCTCAATCAGGTCCCCCCTCAATCTCCGTCTTTCTAATGAAAATAATCCTTATCTACTCAACCTCTCTTCACAGCTAGCACCCTCCACACCAGGCAACATCCTGGTGAACCTCCTCAGCACCCTCTCCAAAGCATCCACATCCTTTTGGTAATGTGGCGACCAGAACTGTACACAGTACTCCAAATGTGGCCGAACCAAAGTCCTATACAACTGCAACATGACCTGCCAACTCTTGTACTCAATACCCTGCCCAATGAAGGAAAGCATGCCATATGCCTTTTTGACCACCCTATTGACCTGTGTTGTCACCTCCAGGGAACAATGGACCTGAACACCCAGATCTCTCTGTTCATCAATTTTCCCTAGGACTTTTCCATTTACTGTATAGTTCACCCTTGAATTTGATCTTCCAAAATGCATCCCCTCGCATTTGCCCGGATTGAACTCCATCTCCATTTATCTGCCCAACTCTCCAGTCTATCTATATTCTGCTGTAATCTCTGACAGTCCCCTTCACTATCAGCTACTCCACCAATCTTAGTGTCATCAGCAAACTTGCTGATCAGACCACCTACACCTTCCTCCAGATCATTTACATATATCACAAATAACAGTGGTCCCAGCACAGATCCCTGTGGAACACCACTGGTCACAGGTCTCCAATTTGAGAAACTTCCTTCTACTACTACCTTCTGTCTCTTGTTGCCTAGCCAGTTTTTTTATCCATCTAGCTAGCACACCCTGGACCCCATGTGACTTCACTTCACTTTCTCCATCAACCTGCCATGGGGAACCTTATCAAACGCCTTACTGAAGTCCATGTATGTGACATCTACAGCCTTTCCCTCATCAATCAACTTTGTCACGTCCTCAAAGAATTCTATTAAGTTGGTAAGACATGACCTTCCCTGCACAAAACCATGTTGCCTATCACTGATAAGCCCATTTTCTTCCAAATGGGAATAGATCCTATCCCTCAGTATCTTCTCCAGTAGCTTCCCAACCACTGATGTCAGGCACACCGGTCGATAATTACCTGGATTATCCTTGCTGCCCTTCTTAAACAAGGGGACAACATTAGCAAGTCTCTAGTCCTCTGGGACCTCACCCGTGTCTAAGGATGCTGTAAATATATCTGTTAAGGCCCGGGCTATTTCCTCTCTCACTTCCCTCAATAACCTGGGATAGATCCCATCCGGACCTGGGGACTTGTCCACCTTAATGTCTTTTAGGATACCTAACACTTCCTCCTTCCTTATGTCAACTTGACCTAGAGTAAGCAAACATCTATCCCTACTCTCAACATCCATCATGTCCCTCTCCTCGGTGAATACCGATGCAAAGTACTCGTTAAGAATGACACCCATTTTCTCTGAATCATCACATCACTTTCCTTCTTTGTCCTTAAGTGGGCCAATCCTTTCTCTAGTTACCCTCTTGCTCTTTATATATGAATAAAAGGCTTTGGGATTTTCCTTAACCATGTTTGCCAGCAATATCTCAAGTCGTCTCTTAGCCCTCTTAATCCCTCGTTTCAGATTCGCTCTACATTCCCCATATTCTTCCAAAGCTTCGTCTGTCTTCAGTCACCTAGACCTCATGTATGCTTCCTTTTTCCTCTTGGCTAGTCTCACAATTTCACCTGTCATCCATGGATCCCTAATCTTGCCTTTTCTCTTCATTTTCACAGGAACATGTCTCTCCTGCACGCTAATCAACCTCTCCTTAAAAGCCTCCCACATATCAAATGTGGATTTACCTTCAAACAGTTTCTCCCAATCTACATTCCTCAGATCCTGCCGAATCTTGGTATAGTCGGCCTTGCCCCAGTTTAGTACTCTTGCTTTACGACCACTCCTATCCTTGTCCATCAGTATTGTAAAACTTACGGAATTGTGGTCGCTGTTTCCAAAGTAGTCCCCTACTGTAATTTCAACCAGCTGGCCGGGTTCATTCCCCAACACCAGGTCCAGTATGGCCCCTTCCCGAGTTGGACTACATACATACTGCTCTAGAAAACGCTCCTGGCCACACCTTACAAATTCTGCTCTGTCTTGTCCCCTAACACTGAGTGAATCCCAGTCAATGTTGGGAAAATTAAAATCTCCCATCACCACCACCCTGTTTCTCCTACACCTTTCCATTATCTGTTTACATATTTGTACCTCTATCTCACGCTTGCTGTTGGGAGGCCTGTAGTACAGCCCCAACATTGTTACTGCATCCTTCCTATTTCTGAGTTCTACCCATATTGCCTCACTGCTTGAGTCCTCCATGGGGCCCTCCTTCAGTGCAGCTGTGATATCGTCTTTGACCATTACTGCAACTCCTCCACCCCTTTTACCTCCCTCTCTACCCTGTCTGAAACATCGATATCCTGGGACAAAAAGTTGCCAATCATGCCCTTCCCTCAACCAAGTCTCAGTAATAGCAATAACATCATACCTCCAGGTACCGATCCAAGCCCTAAGCTCATCTGCCTTATCTACTACACTTCTCGCATTAAAACAAATGCACCTCAGACCACCTGTCCCTTTGTCTTCATCATCTGCTCCCCAACTACTTTTCCCTTTAGTCACACTGACTCCATTATCTAGTTCCCTACAGGCTTTTGTTTCTCCCTCTTTTCTGTCCAATATTTGGTTCCCATCCCATTAAATGGGTTAAGAAAAAAAATTATATCCCAAAACTCAGACTACACTTCCAGTCTGTCAAATTTTGAAAAAACATTAACCAAAACTCATGAGATGGTCAAAAAAGCATTTGAGTATTGTTCAATACAGTGTGAAATCTAGAGCATACAAACGGGCTAAAACTTACGTGTCACTAGGAATTCATTAAAGCAATGTTCAATGGACGGTATCAAATCAAAACAATGCTCAGTAATATGAAGATAACAAAGTGTGAAGCTGGATGAACACAGCAGGCGAAGCAGCATCTCAGGAGCACAAAAGCTGACGTTTCAGGCCTAGACCCATCATCCCCCTCTCTGACGAAGGGTCTAGGCCTGAAACATCAGCTTTTGTGCTCCTGAGATGCTGCTTGTCCTGCTGTGTTCATCCAGCTTCACACTTTGTTGGCATGGATTCTCCAACATCTGCAGTTCACATTATCTCTGGTCTCAGTGATATGAATTTTGATTTATTTTTTGACTGGCAGGCTACTGCAGTGATTGATGGTTGGACCCCAGATATTCATAATGTATATTGATGATTTGGAGGAGGGAACTAAATGCAATATGTCAATACTTGCAGATAGCACATAGCGATTTGGGAGGGTGAGCTGTGAGGAGCATGCAGAGATGTTGGAGTGTGATTTGGACTGGCTGAGTAAGTGGGCACATCGATGTCAGCTGCAGTATAATGTGGACAAGTATGAGGTTATCCATTTTGGCAGCAAAAGTGGGTAGGAAAATGATTTCAATGGCTGTAAATCAAGAGATGGCAATGTTCTAGATGATCTGGGTGTCGTCATGCACCACTTACTGAAAGCAGGCATGTGGGTGTAGCAGGCAGTAAAGAAGACAAAATATATGTTGGCTTTCATAACAAGAGGATTTGAGTACAGGAACTAGGATATCTTGCTACAATTATACAGGGCACTGGTGAGGCCACATCTGGAGCATTGTGTCCTGTTTGGGTCTCCTTATCTGAAGAAGGATGTTCTTGCTGTAGGGGGAGTGTAGTGATGATTTACTGAATTATTACCTGAGATGTCAAGACCAGCATATGAGGAGAGACTGAGTTGTTGTGGATTATATTCACTGGAGTTCAGAAGAATGAGAGGGGAAATCTCAATGATAACTATAAAATTCTAACAGGACAAGACAGGTTAGATGTAGGAAGGATGCTCCCGATGGTGGATGAGTCCAGAACCAGAGGTTGTAGTTTCAGGGTAATTGGCAAACTTTTTAGAGCCAAGGTAAGGATAAATTTCTTCTCCCGGAGACTGTTGAGTCTGTGGAGTCTATTTACTACCACAGAAAGTCATTGAGACCCAAAACATTGTGTTTTTGAGAAGGTAGTAGATTTAGCTGTTGTCACTTAAGGAATCAAGAGGTGTGGGGAGAGGGTGGGATTAGGGTACTAGGATTGATTATCACAATGAATGGCAGAGCAAGCTCAAGAGTCTGAATGGCCTACCTCTGTACCTATCTATGTTTCTATGTGCTGAATCATCTAGACAGAAGAATCACTGAAGATGTCGTGTTAATATATTGGAGAGAGACAGTTATGTGGAGGTTAAGCAAAACAGAATTGGTGATAGAAATAGTGTGTGAAATAAAAAGATCACAATAATTTGAATTAATCATGAAGTGAAAATTTAAAAGTAGCCTTTCCAGTATGCAGATTGAATAATACAAATGTGCTTAAAAAGTTAAGTTGGATAATATTCAATCTCTCAGAAGTCACATTCAAAAGGTACTACAGAATCATAAACTGACATGTATGTATAGTTGAAAAGAAATGTCTTTGGCTATTCATAATATTATTAGTGGAGATGGATTATATGTTAAATATAACATTCTTGCCAACTCAACTGAGAGAATTTAGCTCAAATGAGGGAAGGGATTAAGTTAATGGTGGCCAATAGCATTATTGAACCAAGGTTTTTATCTGGAGCTCACCTTTTGTGATGATGCTGAAACTGGATGGATCACAAAATCTAAATATTGCAAGTCAATATAAAGGCTGATTCATATCTAATTCCACAAATGGAGGAATGTATCAACAGAATTGAGCAAGCACAATTTTACAAAAATTACTTTTAAAAAAAAAGGTTTTGCCAAGTTCCATTGACCGATAGACTTCAGGAAACATCAATATTTGTAATTCTGGATGGATTTTATCAATGTAAACCCATACCTGTGGAGTGAATATGTACCTATAAGATTTTGGTGACTACCCAACAACGATATTGAAGTATTATGCATCGACAAATTGGTTGTGTTCTGCCAAACGTTAAAGGAATATTTATCCTACTTCAACAAACTTTGACCTCTTCTAAAGAACCAATTTGGTAAGAAGTGAATTTGCCAAGCAAATGCAACTTTTAAGCTATAATATGGAAAAATGGCAAGGTGGACTTCAAAGTAAAAATAAGAGTTATGTTGATTTTCTTTGAATTAATGGCTACATATTGGCATGCATGGATTTTATCAGAAGTTCATTCTAAATTTCAACAGTGATTTTTAGAACATAGAACAATACAGCGCAGAACAGGCCCTTTGGCCCTCGATGTTGCGCTGACCTGTGAACTAATCTAAGCCCCTCCCCCTACACTATCCCATCATTATCCATATGCTTATCCAAGGACTGTTTAAATGCCCCTATTGTAGCTGAGTTAACTACATTAGCAGGCAGGGCGTTCCACGCCCTTACCACTCTCTGAGTAAAGAAGCTGCCTCTGACATCTGTCTTAAATCTATCACCCCTCAATTTGTAGCTATGTCCCCTTGTACAAGCTGAAGTCATCATCCTCGGAAAAAGACTCTCACTGTCCACCCTATCTAATCCTCTGATCATCCTTTGATAAATTTCCTGAAGAAAGGAAAATAACCTGAATGGACAAAAACAACCCTGTAGATCTCTAACTATGTGAAAGCTGCGCTGACAATCACACAGCTTTTAGCAACATCAAATAATGGGAAGGTACTCAATCATGCTGTTGATGCCAGTGAATCCGTTTTGGGCCATTTGGGCAAGAAGGGGAGATGGGGATTGAAAGGTCAATTTGTTGTTTTTCTTCAAAAGCTGATTGTCAGAAGAAATATTCAATATCAGAAAAGAAGTGTTATCTCTATGAAAGTTGGAAATTCACATATTTGGCACTCTGAAGAAAGTACTATTGATATGAACCACAATCCTTTCGCTTTCAGGTGTGATTCTGAGATCTAAAAAATCCAACTTTTGTTGGGGTTTAGTGCTAAAACCATACAACTCAAAAATCATTTGCGGAAGCAAAGCAATGTAACAGTGGATGCATTGAGTAAATATGAAAGAAGATGAATGCCATGATCAAAATGATCTTGTATGGAATATTGTCATTACAAAATTCATTGTATGTTTAATATAAATATATTCCCGTAAATATAACAAATAATGAGAAGGAATGTTGGTAGAAAGTGAAAAAAGCTCTGTAAAGAATGTCTTTTGAATTTTTTTATCTGGTGAATGGCATTATAAAGGTGTATAATATTATTTGAAAATTAGGATTTTAAAATAGAGGAAAGATAAATTTTGATTTTACATCCGTTAATATAAATTTATAATTTCAAGAAATCATGTGATTTTGGTGGTGTCCTACAGGATCCCTGTGATGTTTTTGAAGTGTTTATGAAATGGAACATTTACGACCTTATTGAGAGAAAAGACCAGGGCCAACAAAT
This sequence comes from Stegostoma tigrinum, assembly GCF_030684315.1. Lineage (NCBI taxonomy): Eukaryota > Metazoa > Chordata > Chondrichthyes > Orectolobiformes > Stegostomatidae > Stegostoma > Stegostoma tigrinum. Next base: position 357,093 of record NC_081354.1, read on the forward strand.
TTTTTGAGTTCAGTTCAGAATCAAGTTTCATTTCAAGAGAGTAGTTTCACCTTTATAGAAGAGTTTTTGTTTCTGAAGCCTCTTAGTTATGATAATTTATGGAGAGGTTTTCAAATTGTCAGAATTGAAAATACGTACTACAGTTCAAAAGAAGTCTCTTGGCTATCAAAACTGGCAAGGCTTAACTAAGTAAGAAATTGCCCTGTTAAAATAGAAGTGATTCTTCACTGGTGCAAAAATAAAGTTGCTGGAAAAGCTCAGCAGGCCTGGCAGCATCTGTGGAGGAGAAAACAGAGTTAATGTTTTGGGCCCAGTGACCCTTCCTCACTGGACCCGAAATGTTTACTCCGTTTTCTCCTCCACAGATGCTGCCAAATCTGCTGAGCTTTTCTAGCAACTTTGTTTTTGTTCCTGATTTACAGCATCCACAATTCTTTTGGTTTTGATTCTTCACTGGGATTGGGCATTTGGAAAGGATATTGCTAGGAAAATGTTCAGTTGTTCTTATTGCTGCTAATGACTAGATTTTTCTGAACTGCATTTTATATAGTTTTGTTTCCTCCCTTTTGTAAAGTAAATTTGCCTTCTTTTCTGAAAGAACATTGACACTTTCTCTGTGTTAGCCTGGGTTACCACCCTTGGGTTGACTGGCTTTGATATGTTGTCCATAGTGTCCGGGGGTGTGTAGATTAAGTGGATTAGTCATGGTAAATATAGAGGTATGAGATAGGTTGGGGTGCTCTTTGGAGGGTAGTGTAAACTTGGTGGGCTGAATGGCCTCTTTCTGCACTGTAAGATTCTGTAACAGCCTTATGTGAATATGTCCAGAGACTAATCACAAAGTTAACTTACTGCGTAATTAAACATATGGTCTCTCAAGCCAGGTTTCACTGGGATCTAAATTTTCCACTATTGCCATTAGCTGGGATTATAAAAATGAATATTCTAACAAAGTATGGGGATTGACATTCACATCTCAGTTATGATGGCATTCATTTGAGACTTAGCGCACTGTGTTACCGTATAGATTCAGATTAGAGATTATTAGACAATTTAATACTTAATTGCATCTTTCCAAATTTGAAGCCTACGAACACTACTTTATCTTGTTCATTTGACAGGAATCTTACCACCATCACTGGAGGGAAGGAAATCTCTCCTCCAGTGCACGCTGTGATGTCTGTAAGAAATCATGTGGCTCTTCAGAAGTGTTATCAGGCATTAGATGTGAATGGTGTGGGACAACAGTAAGTGAACAGTTTAATCAATGGAACTAACTGTTTTGAATATGGAAAAAGATAATGCATAAATTGGTTTTTGCCTTGTGACTTCTGGAAAAATATTTTCCTATAATACATTAAATACTGAAAAAACATTGTCTCTGATGAAGTAATAAATGAGTATTCTAACCAGTTGGAGTATTCCTGACTGTATCCTGTAAATAATTATTTATTTTGACCAATTTAACAACTTACATATTTTCCTGATCTTGACATGAATAGAATGATACCTTCTATTAAATAATTACTGGGTTCCACCAAGCTGTAAGGAGTCACAGAATTATTCTGGACATAACCAACAAATAACCAATTAATTGGCCCAGTTCTGAAGAAGGTTTACTGGACGTGAACGTTAACTCTGCATTCTCTTTGCACATGCTGCCAGACTTACTGACCTTTTCCGATATTTCCTGATTTTGTAGCCAATTAATTCTCCTGATCCGAAACATTTACTACTTGATTTGTTTATTGAATTGATTTATTTGATTTGCTTTGATTTATTGTTGTCACCTACCAAGATACACTGAAAGGTATCATACTTATGTAAGTATATCAGGGTAATAGAATAGAATACAGAATTTAGTGTCTCAGCTGCAGAGAAAGATGATCTCTAATATATGTGAGATCTGTTCATAGAGGGAATTTTGAGGGACAGTATGTACGTGTATTTGGAAAGGCAAGGCCTGATTAGGGATAGCCAACATGGCTTTGTGCGTGGGAAATCATGTTTGACTACTTCTTCAAAAAAAACGCAAATTAAAGGAGAAGGTTGAGAGCAGAACAGTGGATGTGATCTATATGGACTTGAGTAAGGCGTTCAACAAGGTTCCTCGTGGTCGACTGGTTAGCAAGGTTGGAACACATGGAATACGGGGTGAACTAGCCATTTGGATACAGACTGGCTTGAAGGAAGAAACCAGAGGGTGGTGGTGGTGGGTTTCTTTCAGACTAGAGGCCTGTGACCAGAGAGATGCCACAAGGATCGGTGTTGGGTCCACTGTTTTTGCTGTTCATTATAAGCGGTTTGGACTGTGAGTATAACTTGAAATCAGACTGGTTAAAACACAGACAGATTCTGAACAAGGTGTCTCACCTAACATACATTGTCTGACCTGAGATGTCATCTCTGGTATATTGATAAAACCTTTAGTTATGTCACGGTAGTGACTCGAAAGAAGTTCTGGGATTTGCATATTAATTAATCAAAACCTGCATCTCCTTTCTAATTCATGATAGATTTAATAGCCATCTTAGGTTTGTTCAATACATTTGCATCAGTTCTATGACCCTTTGATCTTTTGCCTACAAATTCTGAGTCGGATGCCACCTCTATCACTAACACCTGAAGAAGGAGCGAGACTCCGAAAGCTTGTGACTTTAAATAAATCTGGTGAATTATAACCTGTATTGTCCATGTGGGCCAGGGTAGATTGTTGCTGATATTTACTCGAAGGAGCTTGAAGCTCTCAGCCACCTCCACCTCAGCACCATTGATACAGACAGGGGCATGCCCTCCACTCCATTTCCTGAAGTCAATACCCAGCTCCTTCATTTTGCTGACAGTAGGGGAGAGATTATTGTCGTTTCACTACGCTACAAAGCTCTTTATCTTTTTCTTGTATTCTGTCTCGTTGTTTTGTAGCTAGCTATTTTCTTCTGTAGCTTGGTTTAACTTATTGGACATCAAGTGGATAGAGGCCATTCTCAGAGGGCAAAAAGCAGTCTTGATGCATGTGCCTCAACAGACAGTAACAGTACAATAACATGAGCAGAACCATGACACATGAAACCGTATTTTTTTTTTAAAAAAAACTTAAATCACATCATATATATGTAAAGAAATGTTACCTTCCCTCCCTAACAGGTGCATGCTGACTGCTACAGTAGCCTCACACCAGAATGCAATTTTGGAAGGTTGCAGACCATGATATTGCCTCCAAATTGTGTGCGAGTTTGTGAGCATAATTTCAGCAAGTTTCACTGTTTTCGGATATCAGAAAATGCACAAATTGAATTAGGTAAGTTGGAGAAACTGTTGAATTTCTGGTTATTCTCCATTAATACAGTTAGTGAACTACAGTAATCTGTTGGTGATTATAATTCCTCTCAAAATATTTTTGTTTAGCATTTCAAAATTTGAATTTGAGCAAAGCTGATGAGTTGAAATTTATAACCACAGCCAACTTGTAAATGATCTGAAGTGTGGCCTTAAAGGAAATAAAGCAGTCAGCAAAATTGATTTGGCAAACATTGGGTGATTTGTTTCAAAAGACAGTTTACCCTGGATGCTATTATCCAGGTATATTATTCTGTGTCAGTAACTTTTCATAATGTAGATATAATTGTATTTTCATGGCTAACTGATTACTCCAATTATGTTCTTTGTTTTAAACAGTTTATTTTCTTTTTAAAAATCAGATGCAATGGAAAAGAAGCCATAAGATTTGTTTCATGGCTTGAACTCATTTGATTAAATTGACAAAGGTTTCTATGCTTTGTGTCAGGGCTAAGTTACTGTTTGCGGTAAAGTTGCTGATTCTAATTTTTAGATCCCTGCTCATATCGAAGGATTGAAGATCAGTTAGTTTGACAGAGACTGCTCAGTGCTTGCTTATGTGTTCTAATGCAGCCTTTTGGCAGAGCACATGGGTGTGTGCCCACATGGCGATCATAACTCAGTTAGATTCAAGATCCTTTTGAAACAGGATAAGGATGGCCCTGAAATTCAAGTTCTAAACTAACAGGAAGCAGATTTGAAGAAGATCAATTATGATTTGGCCAGGGTGGACTGGGAACCAATACTTTTAGATAAATCTGTGTCAAAATTGTGGGACACGCTCAAGAAGAAAATAGGAACCTATAGGACCAGTATGTCCTAATAAAGACAAAGAATGGGGCCAACAGATCCTGTGCACACTGGATATCAAGGGCTAACCAGGATTGAGTAAAGAAAAGAAATGCTTATGGCAGAAATGAGGACTTGATGGCAGAAGGCCCAAAGGATGTTCCCTGGTATAGAGAGATTGTCTTATGAGAAAAGGTCAAAGAAGCTGGAACTGTACTAATTGGAATATGGAAGAATGAGAGATGATCACATTGAACATTCCTAAGGAGGTTGACAAGGTAAATGCTGAAGGGATGTTTCCCTTCATGGGAGTGTTGAGGCCCAGAAGGCATAGTCTCAGAATAAAGGTATGTCAATTTAAGACTGTGTTGAGGCAGATTTTCTTCTCTGACTGTTAAGAGTCTTTGGAATCCTTTGCCACAGAGTGCTGTGGTGGCAGAGTCCGACATGTTTATGGCTGAGATAGATCGTTGATCAGTAGAGGAATCAAGGGTTTTTGGGAAACAGAAGGAAAGTGGAAGTGAAGAAATTTGGATCAGCCATGATTGTATTGAATGATGGATCAGACTTCAGGGGCTGAACGGCCTGTTCAAGGCATACAATGTTTTGGGCCAAGTGCTGGAAATTAAGATTCAATTGGTTAGATGGTTGTTTTCAAAACTGCAGACTTGATGGGCCTTTTTCTGTGCCATTGACTTGTGACAGTGTACTGTGGGCATATAGCATAGGGTGTGTGTTCGTTCGCACATATTTAGCTGTGTAATTGTGTATGTGTGCGCGTGTGCACGGGGCTGTGGGGCTATTAATAATGTAGGATTCCCAAAGTAATTGGAGTACAAAGTTTGTTGCTGATATGACAGTATTTCCACAGTTGCTGATGAAGCTGATGATGATAATGTCAATACGTGGAATCAAGCATCGTATAAAGATGCACAACCTGCCCCAACAACTGATTCAGGTAAACGACTTTGCTTTCACCTCTTCAGACCACTTTTATTCAGGTACATGTTTAAAAAAGAACTAATGAACAATTGTTGAAATATTTTAACTTCACAATTTTAGTATATTTGTTTAGGATTGTACTGTTGAACTCATAATCATAGTAGATCACAAATGGAGATGAAGTCTTTTTTACCTGGTTGACAGATTATTTGTGGATGTGCATATGTCAGATCTATTTTATGCTTCAAGTGAGATTGAAAGCTAATAAAATGATACTTACTCAAATGTCTTGTAATAACAAAGCATCTTTAGCAAAATGAAACTCCCCAAAGTGTTTCATCAGAGTAAAAACAAAGAGTGATGCCATAAGGAAATATTGAGTGAAATGACCAGAAACTTTGTCAGATAGGTTTCAAGGAGTCTCCGAAAGGAGGAAACCAAGGTTAAGAGGTGGAAAGCTGTGTCGACAAGATATCCAAGCGTTTGGGAGCTTTATTGGAGTGGTGAAAGAAGTAACTATACAAGTAGTGGATACCTTCATGCCTGAAGAAGGGGCACATCCTGCTTTCTCTTAACAGATCTTGTCAGACCCACTAAGCTTCTCCCACAAGTTCTATCTGGTTCAGACTCCTAGCTTCCGCAGTACTTTGTTCCTTTTTATAAGGGATGTGATAACTGAACATTTTAAAAAGAGTGGCAAAGTTGCATCAAGTCAAGATAACAGAGCCAACATGGTCATGTATGACAACCTTGTTAGGAGTTTCTTGTAAATGTTATTTGGAGCATAGACTAAGGAGAACAAGTGAATGTAGTGTATTTGGATTTTCAGAAGGCTTTTGATAAGGTTCCACATAGGTAGTTACTGAATGAAATTAGAGTGCGTGGGTTTTGAGGTAATATCCAAGTATCAGTTGAGAGTTGGTTAACTGACAGAAAGCAGGAATAAATGAGTCATTCTCAGGATGGCATGTTGCGACTAGTATGCCACTGCAAGAGTCAGCACTAAGGCCCATTGCTGTTCACGATCTATGTCAATGATCCAGGGGTTCACTTGTAATATTTCCAGATTTGGTGATGAGACAAAACTAGATGGGAATGTAAATTGTGAGAAGTATGTAAGGAGGTCTCAAGTGGACTTGTACAGGCTAGTCGTAAGACCATAAACTATGAAAGTTTAGGTAGAGCTGGTATCTGAAGTGATCTGGGGGCCCCTATTCATTAAATGTGCAAGTGCAGCATACAATTAGGGCAACAGAACATCTGAGCACAGAATTCAAGATGTATTTCTGCAGTTACATCAAGTCTTCGTGTGACTTCATCCGGAATATTGTGTACAGCATTGGTCTCCTTATCAAAGGAAGGATATACTTACCAGAAAGGGAGTGCAGCAGAAGTTCACCAGGTTAATCTCTGGCATTATAGGATTGCCTTATGAGGAGAAATTGAGGAGATTGGGTCTGCGTTCTCCAGAATTTCAAATAATGGGAGGTGATCTCACTGAAACTTAGAGGTCATGTCAAAATGGGTCCATATAGGATATCTCCCCTGGCTGATGATCCTAGAATAAAGGAACATGATCTGAGGATAAAGAGTGGACCACTTACAACTGAGATGAGGAGAACATTCTTCATGCAGAGGATGGTGAATCTTGGGAATTCTTTACCAGAGACCTGTTGAAGTTCAATCTATGTGCAGGTTCAGTACGTGTTTCTGGAGAGTAATGACTTAAAGGGATATGGAGATTGTAGTGGAAAGTGGTAGGCCAGCCAGGATCTGATTTGAATGCCAGAGTAGGCTCAATGGATTGAATGGCCTAGTTTTTTTTTATGTTCCTCTGTAAGCTGTTGAACAATTTCCATTAATGATTGAGTAATTAAAACTGGGGGTGCAAAAGAAGTCACAATTACTAAAGAAAGAATGAAAAGGAAACTTAAAACAAAATGCTTTACATCAAATTGTAGCTTTAAGTCCAACTAAGCGATCAGAGGTAGACAATGCTGTGAGTATAGAAGAAGTACATTGGATAGATGAGAGATATGAAGGTTTTTTTTGTCTGAAGGGATGATAACTAAGGGATGCAGAGGTCAATCAAATTATTTTGCTGGAGAAATATTTATTTTTCCTCTCAGAAAATTCAAGACAAGCCAAGTGTTGGTGACTGAAGCAGGTGGACTGTATATCCTGGTTCCATTGTATATAATCCACTTGGACTGTGACTTGTTATCTGGCTGAGTGGTAGTTGGGGTAGTTGAGAAATTACCTGTTAACAGGTTGATTTTGCTTATGAGGAATAATTTAGCAGAAAGGTTATAACTTCATCTATAATCACAGAATGTACGGTTGAAGGTAAAGAAATAGAACAGTTGCAGGAACAGGTTCTTGATATCTCTCCATCGTTATGTAGTGACCAGAACAATGGCTATGCAACATCCATCAACCCAGAGGTCACATCAGTTCTGCAAACATGTATTTAGGTATCTGAAACTCTATTTAAAAATTAAGGCAATTCAAAAGAACTGGGTGGTGTGGCTTCATTAATTGAGCCACAGGAAGCAGATTCAGAATTACGCGAGTTAGCACAGACAGCTCACACTGAGGCTGAAGAAACTCCAGAGTGCTATTACATTAAACACTGTGTTCGGATGAGAAAGTGGAGATGCCCTCATAGACATCCAGATGGAGATTGGATGGTTGTTCAACAGATAATGGTGTTGTAAGGAGATATTGAGAGCAGTACTTGAAACTCCTGTAGCAGGACGTGCAGGAATTTGGAAAACAACCATCAATGCACAGGTTAAAAAAAACAAACATTTTCAGCTATTTGTTTTTATTTCCAGCATCTACAGTTCTTTGCTTTTTTTTTAAAACAAGAACTGCGAATGCTAGAGACCTGAAACAAAAACAGGAATTGCTGGTGAAACTAAGCAGGTTTGGCAGCATTTTGGGGGAAGAAAGCAGAGTTATGGTTTCGAAATCAGTGACTCTTTATCAGAACAGGTTTATCACCTTTGATAACCCAGACCAATTTTTGAAGATCCATTCCGTTGACATCAGAGAATTGTATAAAACTATTGCCATAAACAAAAGCAGGCTGTCAGGTCATCCTAACAAATGTGGATATGATTCTCGGAAGCTATTAATTAAGGATGATTATAGTTAGGGTAGTATTAGAAGAGTTGCGCCATTTGAGTTAAAGAAGACTGCAACTATATTCAGAGATTTCGGAATCAAGTTGTAGTTGAGGTTTGAAACTCTGTAGTTTTGTTTAGACGACACAACATGGCAAGAGCATGCAAGACAATTTGAAGACCTGCCCAAGCGATTGTGGTTGGCTGGTTCGGTAGTAAAAAGTGAATTCACAAAAGCAGGAGTAACTTAGTTAGGACATATCATAGACAAGATTAAGTTGTCAAGGACAAAAGTGAAAGGCTCTGATAGAATTCCTTGTTCCTGAAACCAAAAAAATTTTTAAAATGAAGTGAAAGTATAAGTTGGATTTACCAAAAACGTGTGCATAATTTCAGAACATTTCCTGTAACACTAAGTTCAAACAAATTTGTTAAGGGAACAAGCAATGGTGGTGTTGTCAGCAGAATGTCAGACAGTCTTTGAGAAACTGAAGGCAATCTGTAAGTTAACTGGCATTAACTGTTCCTGATTGTTCCAGACCTTTCAATATGACGGTTGATGCTGAAGGTTTGCATGTAGATGCAGACTTGTTACAGGATGAGGAATTGGCAATAGAGAGGACAGTGGAGTACTTTTCTAAGAGACTAAGCCATATCAGGAGAGGTACTCTATTATAGAGAAAGAGGCTTTGACATGATTATTAACACTGAGGTCAATGTTGGACACAGAAACAAAGCAACATTAATCTACATGGACCATAATCCACTGCCACTTACTAAAATTTGAAACTCGACATGCAAGACTATATTCAGGTAGTCTTTTGTTTCAAGCAGTAACTGTAAAAGTTATTCACATTACTGAAGAGGACAATTCTCCAGCATCTGCAGTTACTACTGTCTCTGAATAAAATTATTGGTGCATTATCCTGTGCATATAATGATGGAGGCAATGGCCGAGTGATATTATCGCTGGACTGTTAATTCAGAGACCAGATTGTGATCTCAGGACTTGGGTTTGAATCCCACCATGGCAAGATGGTGGAATTTGAATTCAATAAATATCATCTGGAATTAAGAATCTAATGATGACCATGAATCCATTGTTGATTATTGGGAAAAACCCATCTGGTTCACTAATGTCCTTTAGGGCAGGATATCTGCCATCCTTACCTGGTCTGGCCTACATGTCACTGCAGACTCCTAGCAATGTGGTTGATTCTTAACTGCCCTCTGGGCAATAAATGCTGCCTAGCTGTGACACCTTCATCCCGTGAATGAATAAAAGAAAAAAAATGAAAAAAGTTAAAGATCTAAGAATTGCTAATATTGTATAAGAGGAGAGGAAGCATGAATAGATGTGAGTCTTGTCTTTTCTTTATTGAATGTGATGAAATGCGTTTTTGAAATGATGTTTTATAAGGGTTGTGACATGTAAAGATCAAATCTTTTTAATTTAGTTTTTTGATTGTGGGCTGATGTAGAACTGACAAAGTACTGAGGAAGTGACTGCAGTACTTTTAAAAAGAAAATTAATGAAATTCATTGTACCTGGTGTTTACACTACTATTTTGCTCAAGCAGTGAGAGAAGATGTTTGTTGACAACTCAACTGCAGATGTATGTGTGCAATTTGGCAGCGAGCTAGTTCCTGATTGTTTTGTGGAGATATGACCAGTTGTGGATGCCCAAGGTCATTAGCCTGACAACAACTATCTGTCTGGCTGTTGTGTAGCTGATCAGCTTTTTGTTTGAAGTGATACTGGCTGAAGCCTTTGGTCTGCTTGAAGGGAAGACAGTATGACACACTCTTGAATAAATTACCTAGAGCCTGAATAAAGCCAGTTTTCTGTCTCCCTGCAGTAAGCTGTCGCTTTAAGTAAATAAATCACAGAATTCATTCTTCATGAACCAACATGAATACTGGTTAATTCAGTCGACAGTTTTGGCTCCCTTGTCTACGTAAATATATACTGACATTGGAGACTGTCCAGAGAAGGTTCATGAGGTTGATTCCATGTATTGAGGAATTTTTTTATGAATGAAGGGTGAGCAGGGTGGATGTGTACTCATTTACAAGAATGAGAGGAAACCATATTGAAATATATGATTGGATAGATGGGGAAAGGCTGTTTCCCGTTCTGGGAGTAATAGGACAGAAATTATGGTAAGTGTCATGAAACTAACTTCAAGCACAATAGATGAAGGGACAAACATGAGAAGAGGGCAGTCAGTGCAGGACTTAAGTGCACATAGTATGCAAAGCAAAGTAGATGAGCTAGTAGTGCAGGTCAAAATTTAGTAGATATGATGTTGTATCACAGGAGGTTAGGGCAGGGAACTAAATATCCAAGCATACACGTCCTATAGAAAGACAAGCAGATGGGCAGAGGGGGCCTCATTAAAGCAAATAAAACTAAATTGATCATAAGAATTGATTATAGAGCAGAAGGTGTAGAATCTGAGTGGGTAAAGTTGAGGAACAATAAAGGAATAAAGAACCTGAAGGGAGTTGTGTATAAGCTTCCTAGCAGTAATCAGGATGTAGAGCAGAAAATAAATCAGGAGACAGAAAAGGTATTTAAGTTAGGCACTATTACAATAATCGTGGGGTTTTCACTATGCAGGTGGACTGGGAAAATCAGGTTGGTAGCAGGTTTCGGGAAAGGAATTCATGGAATGTCTGAGATTTTTATTTGGAACAGCTGGTAGTAAAGCCAAATGGAAAAAGGCAGTTCTAGATTTGGTGATTTGTAATGAGGTAGACTTGATGAGAAGAACCAGCTGGAATCCGATGTAATGGTATTGCATTTGAGTAAATGTAAGAATGAAGACATAAGGGGGTAGTTGGCCAGAGTTGATTGAAAGGGGAGCCTAGCAGGGAAGACAGTGGAACAGTAATGGCAGGAGATTCTGGGGCTATTTCGGAGGCACAACAGAAATTCATCTCAAACGAGAAGAAGCATATTAAGGGGAGGATGAGGCAAACATGCCTGATAAGGGAAGTCAAGAACAGCATAAAAACAACAGAAAAAGCATGCAATATGGTGAGGAATAGTGGGAAGTCAGAGGATTGGAAAGCTTTAAAAAAAAGGTATAAATTTTAAAAAAAGCCAACGGGGGCAGAAATAATCTAAGATTAAAGTAGCCAGAAATATAAAAGAAGATTGCAAGAGTTTTCTTTACCTACCTAGGAGTTAAGAGAAAGGCAAGAGTAGATATTGGAACACTGGAAAATGAGGCTGAAGAGTTAGTAATGGGGAATAAAGACGTAGCAGCGAAATTGAAAGGTACTTTGCATCAGTTTTCACAGTAGAACACACCGGCAACATGTAAGTTGGGGGCAGAGGTGAGTGTAGAGGCCATCATGAAGGAGAAGGTACTGGGGGAACCTGAAAGGTCTGAAAATGGATAAATAACCTGGACCAGATAGACATATACCCAGAGTTTGAAGGAGATAGCTGAGGAGATTGTAGCAGGATTTGTGGTGATCTTTCATGAATCTCTGGAATTGGGGAGGTCCCAGAGGACTGGAAAACAGGGAGGTTTACCCGACACATAGAACAGTACAGCACAGTACAGGCCCTTTGGCCCACGATGTTGTGCCGACCTCTTATGTTACTAAGACCAAACTACCCTGCATACCCTACGCTTTACTATCCACCATGTGCCTATCCAAGATTCATTTAAAAGTGTCTAAAATATCTGATCCCACACACCCACCACTCTGTGTAAAGAAACTACCTCTGACATCTCGTCTATACCTTTGTCCAGTCGCCTTAAAATTATGCGCCCTCTTAATAGTCATTTCCACCCTGGGAAAAAGTCTCTGACTATCTACTGTATTTATGCCTCTCATCATCTTGGAAACCTCTATCAGTGACCTCTCATCCTTCTTCACTCAAATGAGAAAAGCCCTAGCTCCCTCAACCTTTCCTCATAAGACCTGCACTCCAGTCCAGGCAGCATCTGGTAAATCTTCTCTGCACCCTCTCTAAAGCTTCCGCATCTTTCCTATAATGAGGTGACCAGAACTGAACACTATATTTCAAGTGTGGTCTAACCAGAGTTTTATAGAGCTGCAGCATAACCTTGTGACTCTTAAACACAATTCCACTACCAGCGAAAGCCAACATACCATATGCCTTCTTAACAACCCTATCAATTTGGGTAGCAACTTTGAGGGATCTATGGACGTGGACCCCAAGGTCCCTCTGTTCCTCCACTCTGCCAAGAATCCTGTCATTAACCCCATATTCTGCATTCAAATTCGACCTTCCAAAATGAATCAGTTCACACTTTTCTGGATTGAATTCCATCTGCCACTTCTTTGCCTAGCTCTGCTTCCTGTCAGTGTCCCGCTGCAACCTATAACAGATCTCTACGCTGTCCACAACTCCTCCAACCTTTGTGTCATTGGCCAACTTACTAACCCACCCTTCCACTTTCTCGTCCAAGTCATTTATAAAGATCACATAGAGTGGAGGTCCCAGAACGGATCCCTGCGGAACACCACTGGTCACCGAGCTCCAGGCTGAATACTTTCCGCTTACTACCACCGTCTGTCTTCTATTGGACAGCCAGATTTGTATCCAGACAACCACATTTCCCTGACTCCCATGCCTCCTTACTTTTTGAATGAAAGGTTCCATGTGGAACCTTATCAAATGCCTTGCTAAAATCCATAATACACACCACATCCACTGCTCGATTTTCAATGTGTTTTGTCACATCCTCAAAGAATTCAATAAGGCATGACCTTCCCCTCACAAAGCCACGCTGACTATTTCTAATCAAACTGTACTTTCCTAAATAATCATAAATACTATCTCTCAGAATCCACTCCAATAATTTGCCCACTACAGGATTAAGACTGACTGGTTTGTAATTCCTCGGATAATCCCTATTCCCTTTCTTGAACAAGGGAATGACATTTGCCACCCTCCAATCATCTGGTACTACTCCAGTGGATAGTGAGGATGCAAAGATCATTGCCAAAGGGGCAACAATCTCTTCCCTCGCTTCCCGTAACAACCTTGGGTATATCCTGTCTGGCCCAGGGGACATATCTATCTTCATGTTTTTCAAACTTTCTAGCACATCCTCCTTCCTAACAGCAACCTGTTTGAGTATATCAGCCTGTTTCACACTGACCTCACAAATATCAACGTCCCTCTCACTGTGAATACTGAAGCAATATATTCATTAAGGACCTCACTTACCTCCTCCAACTCCGCGCACAAGTTCCCTCCACTATCCCCGATTGACCCAGTCCTCACTCTGGCCATCCTCTTGTTCCTCACTTGAGTAGAGAATGCCTCAGGGACTACCTTGATCCAACCCGCTAAGGTTTCCTCATACCCCCTTCTAGCTCTCCTTGAGTCCATTCTTCAGTTCCTTCCTGGCAACCTTGTAGACCTGTAGAGCCCTGTCCAATCCTTGCTTCCTCAACCTCAAGTAAGTTTCCTTCTTCCTCTTGACTAGGTGTTCAAAATGCCTTGATATCCAAGGTTCCTTCACCTTCCCATCCTTTCCTTGCCTCAGTGGGACAAACCTATCCAGTACCTGTAGCAACTGTTCCCTAAACAACCTCCACATTTCTGTCTGCATTTCCCCGAGAACATCGGTTCCCACATAATGCTCCACAATTCTTGCCTATTAGCATTGTAATTCCCCCTCCCCCAATTAAATACTTTCCCATTGTGTCTGCTCTTATCCCTCTCCATGACAATAGTAAAAGTCAAGGAGTTGTGATCACTATCACCAAATGCTCTCCCACTGACAGTTCTGACACCTGACCTGTTCGTTGCCAAGCACCAAATCCAATGTGGCCTCCCTCTTATCAGCCTATCTGCATATTGAGTCAGAAATCCTTCCGGACACACTTGACAAAATGTGCTCCATCCGAACTATTTGCACTTCAGAGGTTCCAGTCTATATTAGGGAAGTTGAAGTCACCCATGATAACAACCTTGTTACTTTTGCACCTTTCCAAAATCTGTCTCCCAATCTATTCCTCAGTGTCTCTGTTGCTATTGGGGGGTCTATAGGAAACTCCCAATAAAGTGACTGCTCCTTTCCTCTTTCTGACTTCCACCTATACCGATTCAGTGGAGAAACCCTCCTCCACGACCTCCCTTTCTGCAGCTGTGATACCATCTCTGATTAGCAATGCCACTCCTCCACCTCTGACCTCCCTCCCTATTTCTATTGAAACATCCATACCCCAGAACATCCAACAAAAATTCCTGCCCCTGTTATCCAAGTCTCTGTAATAGCCACAACATCATAGTTCCAAGTACTGATCCATGCTCTCAGTTCATCACCCTTCTACCTGACACTTATTGCATTGAAGCAGACACACCTCAACCCGTCGCGCTGACTGCCACTTCCAACTGCTTATCTTTCCTCACAGATTCTCTGCTTGCTCTATCTGCCTGTACACCAGCTACCCCATCCTCTGATCTGTAGCTCCAGTTCCCATCCCCCTGCCAAACTTGTATAAACCCCCCTGAAGAGCTCTAGCAAACCTCTCACCCATGATATTGGTGGCCCTCCAGTTCAGGTGCAACCCATCCTTCCTGTACAGGTCCCACCTTCCCCAGAAAGTATCCCAATGATCCACATACCTGAAGCCCTCCTTCCTACACCAGCTCTGTGGCCACTTGAGCAGCTGTACTATTTTTGGCCTCACTAGCCTGTGGCACCAGTAGTAATCCTGAGATTACTACTCTGCCCATCCTACTTTTGAGCTTCCATCCTAACTCTCTATATTCACTTTTCAGTTTCCTCATCCTGTTTCCTAGCTATGTCATTGTTACCGATGTGTACCACAGCTTCTGGCTGCTCTCCCTCCCCCTTAAGAATCCTGAAGACTTGATCCAAGACATCCCTGACCCTGGCACCAGGGAGGCAACATACCATCTGGGAGTCTCGCTTGGTACCACAGAATCTCCTGTCTGTTCCCCTAACCATTGAATCTCCTATCACTATCCCTCTCCTATTCTTACCCCCACCTTCCCTTCTGAGCCACAGAGCCTGGCTCAGTGCCTACACCTGGCTGTTCTGGCTGTTATGGCTTTCCCTTGATGGGTCCCCCCCGACAATAGTATCCAAAGTGGTATACTTATTGAGGGGAATGGCCACAGGGGATCCCTGCCTTTTTTGCCTATTCCCTTTCCCCTTCCTGATAGTCATCCAGCTACTTTCTTCCTGTAACAACCTCCCTATAACTCCTATCTATCTATCACCCCCTCAGCCTCTCAAATGGTCCAGAGTTCATTCAGCTTCAGCTAAGCTCCAGTTCCCTAACATGGTTTATGGAGAGCTAGAGTTTGGTGCCATTCTCGCAGGTGAAGTCAGAAGGGACACTAGTAGTGACACTTACCTCCCACATCCTACAAGCATACAACTGCCCTAGCTCCAATCCCACTACTCTAGATTGCCAAAAGAATTAAAAAACACTTAACTTACCGACCCTCCACATAATCTTTTTTTTGGTTTGCGAAGGAGGATGGGTGGGAGACATGACACGTGCAGGTTTAGCCCATGCCCAGATATAATAGTTCTTCCCCACTCAAATCAACAAGGCCACTAACTCACGAGGTAAGTTTTTATAAGGAAAACCTTACCTTCCTGCCTGCCCCCGGCTCAGGCTCTCACCTCTCCCGCTGCTCAAATCAAATGTGTTGGAATTCTTTGAGCAAATAACAAGCAAGTTAGACTAAGGAGAGGCAATGGAAGTGATTTATTTGGATTTCCAAAAGGCCTTTGATAGGGTGCTGCACAGAGTACTCCTAATAAGATAAGGGCCAATGGTGTTAGCAGCAAGGCACTGGCATGGATAGAAGATTGCTTGACTGACAGAGGCAGAGAGTAGGGATAAAGAAGTCTCTTTCAGGATGGGAGACAGTGACTAGTGGAGTTCCATAGGGACCAGTGGAGGGCCCATTAGAAGTGAAGAAGAATTTAATTGTCTTGGCATGCTTCCATCCAGAGAGTGGTGGGCTTGTGGAATACGTTGCCAGCAGTGGTAGTGGAGTCAGATACTTTAGAGACATTTAAGCGACTCATAGGCGTGTGGAGGATAGTAAAATGTAGGGTAGATTGATCTTAGTCGGATAACAGGTCGGCACAACTTCGTGGGCTGAAGGGCCTGTACTGTTCCGTGCTCTATGTTTAGAAGGCTCTCAAGGTGCGGAAAATGGTCCATGTTTTCATTATATAGAAGATGCTACAAGAGAGGGGCAGTCCTGGAATTAATTTTAGACTCTAAAGCCAGGCAAGTGGTTGAAATATCAGTGAGAGATCATCTTACAGACAGTGTTTGTAACTTTGTTTGATTCAAGATTGTTGTGGAAAAGGAGAAGGATGGGCCTTAAATCTAATTTCAAATCTGGCGAATGTTTGATTTTTAATAAGATCAGGTATCTTTTGGCCAGAGTGGACTGGAAGTTAATTCTTTTAAGTAAATTTGTGTCAGAATAATAGGACATTCAAGAAATAAGGAGAGTACAGGTTTCAATAATTTGGGACAATGGGATCAGTAAATCCAGCGAATCTTGGATCTTGAAAAGTAGGTCAGTAAGTTTTGGGGACAACACCAAAATTGACAGTTTAGTAGACAGTGAAGAAGATTTCCTAAGATTGTAATGGTGGGTCAATGGGCTGAAAAACGGCAGATGGAGTTCAATCTGGATAAATGCGAGTTATTGCATCTTGGCACAACAAATGAAAATAGGGCTTTACAATTAATGGTAGGGTCTTGGGTAGTGTTGTAGAACAGAGAGACCTCAGCATGCAGGTTCTTTATTCTTCGAAGTCTGCGTCATGTACAAAGAAGGTGGTTAAAAAGATGATTAGCACATTTATTTACATTGCTCAGTACTTTGACAATAAGTGTTGGGAAGTCATGTTCAGGCATTGGTGAGGTCTCTTCTGGAAGAGTGTCCAGTTCTGGTCACCCAGTTATAGGAAAGATATGATTAAGCTGGAGAGGGTTCAGAAGAGATTTCCCATGATGTTATAAAAACAGAACTTGCTGAAAAAGCTTAGCAGGCCTGGCAGCATCTGTGGAGAGAAATCAAGTTAACGTTTCAGGTCCGGTGACCCTTCCTTAGACCTTCTGAGCTTTTCCAGTGACTTCTGTTTTGTTTCTGATATACAGCATCTGCAGTTCGTTCAGTTCTGGTATGGAAAGAGTGAGTTTTAAAGCAAGGCTGGATACACTGGGACTTTTTTCACTGAAGCATAGGAGGTTGAGAGGTGACCTTATAGGTTATAAAGCCATAAGGATTATAGATGGAGTTAATGGTAGTTGCCTTTCCCATAGGAATTCCAAGGCTAGAGGGTGCCTATTCAAGGTGAGGGGAGAGAGATTTTAAAAATGCGACAAGAGGTAAATTTTTGTGCAGCGGGTGGTTCGTGTATGGAATGGACCTCCTGAGGAAGTGCTAGATGTGGGTACAATTACAGTGTTTAAAAGACATTCCAATTAGTGTGAGTATGAAAGGTTTGGAGGGATATGGGCCAGGGCCAGGCAGTTGGGGCGAGTTTAGTTTGAGATTGTGTTTGGCATGGACTGGTCGGAATGAAGGGTCTGTTTCCGTGTTGGATGACTCAGTGATTACATATACAGGATTGGATTGGATGGAGAGAAAAAGGGAGGCTTATAGCACATGCTGAGATCTCATATGTGCAAAGAGATCTTAAAAAGGAATTCAAAGGAGAGCAAAATGGAACCATGAAAGCATAATGGGAGAATAAAATAAAACAAGCCCTAAGTCATCTTATAAGTACATTAAGGATAAAAGGATAACTAAGGAAAGCAAAGGGCCCATATGTACGACAGTGGTATATTATTTGGAGCTAGAGGATGTAGGTTGGATTCTAAATGAATACTTTGGGTCATGTTCACTATTGAGAGGTACAGTGTGGGTATTAAACTCAGGGAGGAGGACTGTGATAAAATTAAATTAGCTTGAAGGTTCTCAGTGGTCATAGAGTAATAGAATAGAGTCATTGAGTAATACAGCGTGGAAACAGGGCCTTCGGTCGAAACTGGTCCAGCTGACCAGAGTGTCCACTCAGCAGTTCCAATTGCCCGTATTTGGTCCATATCCCTCAATTCTTCTCATCCATGTACCTATGCAAATGGTATATTTAAATGTTGCTGTTGTACCTGCTTCAACCAATTTCTCTGGCAGCCCACTCCATATATGCACCACTCTCTGCGTGAAGAAGCTGCCCCTCAGGTCTATCTTAAATCTTTCCCCTCTCACCTTAAACCTATGCCGTCTAATTTTCAATTCCCCATCCCTGGGAAAAAGTCTGTGCATTCATCCTATCTATGCCCCTCATGATTTTGTACACTTCTGTGTGGTCACCTCTTGTTCTCCTATGTTCCAAGGAATAAAGTCCTATCCTGACCAACCTTGCCTGATAACTCAGGCCTATTAGTCCTTGGCAACATCTTTGTGAATCTTCTTTGCACATTTTCCAGTTTAAAATGTCTTTCCTATGACGGGGTGACCAAAGCTATACACAGTACTCCAAGTATGGCTTCACCAATGACTTATACAACTGTGACATAACATCCCAACTCCTATACTCAGTGCCTCAATCAATGAAGGCCAGGATGCTAAATGCCTTCTTCACCACTCTGTCCACCTGTGATGTTGCTTTCAACGAACTATGTAATTGTATTCCTAGGTTCCTATGTTCCACAACACTCCACAGGACCTTACATTTACTGTATAAGTCCTACCTTGGTTTGATTTTCCAAAGTTCAACAACTAATACTTATCTGTATTGAATTGCTGTTGCCAATCCTTATTCCACTCCCGCATCTGATCAAGATCCCTTTGTAATTTTTGATAGCCTTCCTCACTATCAACAATACCTCCTAATTTTGTATCATCTGCAAAATTACTAATCATGCCTTGTACATTCACATCTAGATCATTTATGTAAATAACAAATAATAAAGGTCCCAGCACTGACCCCTGTGGCACACTACTAGTTACAGGCCTCCAGTCCGAGAAACAGCTTTTAACCATCACCCTTTACTTCCTACCATCGAGCCAATTTTGAATCCAGTTAGCTAGCTCTCCCTGGATTCCATGCAATGTAACTTTCAAGACTGGTCTGGCTGGTCTACTTGAAAGTAGTTAAATATCCAGAGCCAGATGACACAGGCTCTTGAATGAGACAAAGGACGAAACTCCAAGAGTGTTGGCAATAATTTTCAATTCCACTTTGGCTACAGGAGAAGTGGTAGAGGGCTGGAGGACAGCCAATATGGTATCATTATTAAATAAGGGAGAAGGCGATAAAAAGGGAAACTAGAGGCCAGTCAATCTAACCCCAGTGATGGGGAAATTATTGGAAGCACTTCTGAGGCACAGAATTAATTTGCACTTGGAGAGGCAGAGACTAAATCAGGGATAGTCAGATGGCTTTGTTGAGGAAAGGTCATGTTTGACCAATTTGAAATTTTCAAAGAGGTGACCAGGTGTGTCGATGAAGACAGTATATTTGACGTAGTCTGTTTGGACTTCAGCAAGATTCTTGGTAAGATCTGGTATGGAAGACTGAGAGCAAAGATAAGAGCCCATGGAATTCAAGGTAATTTGGCTATCTGCATTCTAAATTTTCTGAGTAGCGGGAAGCAGTAGGTGGTATGCAAGGGAGTTTTTATGTCTGGAAACGTGTCTAATGTAGTTCTGTAGGGATCAGTATTATGCCCTTGCTGTTTGTGATAAGTATAAATAATTTAGGTATGAAGATAGAATGGTCGATCAGTGTCTTAGTGGATGATATGAAAATTGGTAGTATAAAATAGTGAGGAGGATGGACTTCGATTACAGGGGGATATAGCTGTGCTGATCAGTGGCAAAAGGATATCAGTCCAGATAGCTGTGATGTGATGCACTTTGGCAGGACAAATAAGTCCAAGGACTATATGACCTTGGGATGTAATGAGGATCAGTACTGAGAAGTACTGGGCAGCACTGTGGCTCATTGGTTCGCGTTGCTGCCTCACAGCTCGGGGACCCGGGTTCAATTCCACCGTCGGGCAACTGTCTGTGTGGAGTTTGCACATGCCCCCTGTGTCTGCGTGGGTTTCCTCCCACAATTCAAAGATGTGCAGGTTAGGCATTTGCCCATGCTAAATTGCCCATAGTGTCCAGGGATATGCAGGTTGGGTGGGTTAGCCGTGGGAAATGCAGAGATATGGGGATAGGGTAATTGGGGTAGGGGCAGAGGTTTGGGTGTGATGCACTTTGGGGGGGAGTTGGTTGGGAGTTGACGGGCTGAATGGTCTGCTTTCACACTGTAGGGATTCTATAAGCAGAAAGACCTTGGTATGCATGTCCACCAGCCGCTTAAGATCGCAGGCAGGTAGATAAAGTAGTTAAAAAGGAATATGGGATACTTGTCAGAGTTTAAGAGCAGGGGAATTATGCTGGAACTATGTAGGCCGCAGAGTACTGTGTGCAGTTCCAGAATCCCTGTTGTCGGAGGGGTATGATTTCCACTGGAGTGGGTTACCAGGAAGCTAGAATACCTAGAATTTAGTTTTAGTTACGAATAGAAATCGGAGACACTGGGTTTTTTCCTTCAAGAAGAGGAGAATGAGTGGAGAGGACCTGATTGAGATAAATGAAATTATGAGATACATAGGATAGACAGGAAGAAATGTTTCCCATTGGTGGAAAGATCAGTAACTGAGGTGGGGTAATATATTTAATGTAAAGGCAGGAGGTGTAGAAGGGATTTGTAGAAAATGCTTTCAGCCACAGACTGATGGGAATCTGGGGGTCACTTCTTGTGAGGGTGGTAACAGCAGAGACCCTCATAACATGTAAATAGTATTTAGATATGTACTTGTGATGTGAAGGCATGCAAGGGTCATGTGCTTGAAAATAAGATTAGAATAGTTATGTGCTCGTTTTTCACTGGCACAGACAAAATAGGCCAAAGGGCCTTTTTCTAAGATGTAGACCTCTTTCACTCTATAATCTATTTGTTAATTCCGTGCTTTTTAGGCCTAAAAAGTATTTTAGTTTTTATGATGGTGCTTCATATCCTTCATGTTATATTTGTATTAATTCTTCTCAGGTAAACAAATCCTTAAGATATTTGATGGAAATGATGCAGTGAAACGGAATCAATTTCGACTCATTACTGTTCCTCGAATTTCAAAAATAGAAGAAGCAGTGGTAAGTCAAACTCAAATTAGTTAAAAAACTTGAAACTAAAGGGAATTTATAAAATTTTATAAATTTTATACAGTTAATTATTCGAGTATTACTTCTTTACTAATACTAATTAGTCTTAGTTCCTCATTAACATCAATTCTTTGATTATTTCTTTAGTATTTATGGGAGAAATGGTCTGCATCTTTGCTTGTGAAGTCAGACGCAAAATAATTGTTTAGTTTCTCAGCCATTTCCCTGTTTTCCACCATAAATTTTCCTGCTTTAGCTTGTAGTGAGACCCGTATTAGGACTTGCTAATCTTTTCTTTTTCTCATATCTAAAGAAGATTTCACAGTATGCCTTTATGATTTTTCTCTATCTTAGGTTCTTAATCTCTTTTCCCTTTCTTTATCAGTTTCTTGAACATCCTTCGTTGGGTTCCAAACTGAGGCCAATCCTCAACCTTAGCACTTTTTCTAGCACCCTGTAAGCCTTTGATCGAATTCGTTCTTTAACTTCTGTTAGCTGTGATTGCTTCTTTCTTCCTGCTAGGTGTTTGTGTCTCAGGTGAAGATATATTTTGTGTAGATCATGTAATATTTCTTCAAATATTAACCATTGCTGGCCTACCATTCAGGCTCTTACTGTTTTTTTTCTCCCAACCCCCAACAGCAATTTGTACCTCATGTTTTTCAGTTTTCTTTTGTTCACATTTAAGATGCAAGTTTCAGAATGAACTATGTCACTTTGCCACTTAATGTGAAATTTTGTCAAATAATGGCCTCTGTTTCTCAATTTATTTACAGCAAAGTTATTAATTACTCCTTTTTCATTTCATAAAATTAAACTTAAAATAGCTTGATCCCTAGTTGGCTCTTCAGAATGCTGCTCCAGAACCCAATATATTTAGGAATTCATCCTGTACTACATGAATGCTGATTGGGTTTATTTTTATTCACTTGTTGGACGTGGACATCACTGGCTGGCCAGAATTTATTGCTTGTCCCTACCTGCCCTTGAACTGAGCGGCTTACTAGGCCATTTCAGGGGGCTGTTGAGAGCGAACCATGTTGCTGTGGGTCTGAATTTGCACGTAGGCCAGACAAGGCAAGAATGGCAGAATTCCTTCCCTGAAGGACATTAGTGAGCCACATGAATTTTCCTGATAATCAGCAATGGTTTCACGGTCATGATTATATTCTTAATTCCAAATTCTTTTAATTGACTTCAAATTCTGCCATCTGTTACACAGGATTCAACCCTGCATCCCCAGAACATGAGATGAGTTTCTGGATTAATAGCCCAGTGATAATACCAGGAGGCTGTCGCCTCCCCAATTTATGTGTAAATTGAAGTGGCCTATAATTACTGTATTGTACTGATCAAGATGAGAGGAGACTGCACAAACAAAATTCAACAATTACCATTTGATAGCCGTTACAGAGATGAAGTTACAACATGACCAAGACTGGAACTCCATACTCAAGAGTTCTTGAAGAATAGGTATTGGGATTAGGGAAGAAATGCAGTGCTTATATAGGACCATAAGAACTAGGTGCAGCAGTACGCAATCGGCCCTCAAAGCCTGCTCCACCATATGTAAGAGAACCAGCTAGAATGATCTCAACTTCAGATTAACATTTCATTTCTCAGGTATTACATTTACACTGAAGGTGAGGTTATGTAGGGCCCATCTAGTGCAACAGAGACACATCTCATTGTTAACTATGAACTGGTCACTTGTCTGGATAATAGCTCAAGCTATAGGACTAATAAAAAGCAAAAGTATTTTATTTCATCAAAAGACCACAGCGCCAAAAGAATAAGAATTATATCTGTGCTGAAAGAAGAGACTGTCATCAGATTACACAATAAGTCCAAGATTGGTTGAGCATATGAATTTCAGATTGGTTAAGTTGTAGTTAAATCTATTCTCGTGAGACTTAATGTTAACGACTCTCCTGTTTAACTTGCCTCAGTTAAGTCACCTGCTTGGATAAAAACTTAGACATATTTTCTGTTTTTAAAAAAAAAAGTTCCTGCGAAGATCTTTGATAAGTTCTTGGACAGGACCAGCAGTAATAATTACTTGAGTCTCTACAGTTATAGTGCTGTATCAAATACCTTCCGTTAAACAGAAAAAGCTAAGGTAGCTGAAGGAAGATCAGGTATAAGCATTTACATGGTTTGAATCACAGAACAGAGAAGTGTTGAATCCCAGAGTGGCAGTTAATGGGAGAACTAGATGAAAGTAGCTATTTGTTGTCTTGTCTACTTAAGTGGTTCTGCCAGTTGATAGGGTTCTTCCTAAAATGCACAGCAGTAAATTTATGACCAACCACAGGAACTGATACTATCCATACGGTGATTATTGGAGAGCACATCAGTGCCACCAACTATTCAGAAGAACAAAAAGATTGTATTAAATGAAATGCCACACTGGAGTAGTTCGATCAGATCTGCAATGTATAATTCAACAACAAATGTATTGTCATTTTAAGGCACAGTGTTATTTTTTCTTAAAGCACATTTAATGTATTGTTGACCAGAGAAGTAACTTGCTTGGAGGCCTGATAAAAATGAATATTTCTGAGATGTCAGAACCTGTTCTTTTCAATGCTTTTTGCTTACCTCAACTGCTATGTTATCATTGGTGAATGTTATTATACATCTGTAATTGAGTTCTGTCTGAGGTGAGCTACATCCCAAAAATGATTGGGAGATAGAAGCAAAACTGTACCATTGCTCAGACAGAGGGTCACTGAACTCAAAATGAAGTCCACAATTTTAAAATTGTTCATGGCAATGTTAACCTTCATTGGCCAGAGCATTGAATACAGGAAGCCATGTTGAGCTATACAAGACATTGGGGAGGCCACATTTGGAGTACTTCACACAATTCCGGTTGCCCTGCTCTAGGAAGGATGTCATTAAACTGGAAAGGGTGCAAAAAGATTTACAAGGATGATACTGAGATTGGAAGGGTGAGTTATAAGGAGAGGTTGGATAGGTTGAGACTTTTTTCTGTGGAATGTCGGAGGCTGAGGGGTGACCTTTATAGAGGTTTACGTAGAACATAGAAAAGTACAGCACACTGCAGGCCCTTCAGCCCACGATGTTGTGCCGTGGAATAATCCTAATGCAAAAATACAATAACCTAACCTACCTTCTCCTCAATTCACTGCTGTCCATGTGCATGTCCAGCAGTCACTTAAATGTCGCTAATGACTCCGCTTCCACGACTACCACTGGTAAACTGTTCCATGCGCTCACAGCTCTCTGGGTGAAGAACCTCCCTCTGATGTCTCCTCTATACCTTCCTCCTAACGCCTTAAAACTATGACCCCTTGTGGCAGTCAATCCTGCCCTGGGGAAAAGTCTCTGGCTATCGACTCTATCCATGCCTCTCATTACCTTGTACACCTCGATCAGGTCACCTCTCTTCCTCCTTCTCTCCAGAGAGAAAAGTCCGAGCTCAGTCAACCTCTCCTCGTAAGACAAGCCCTCCAGTCCAGGCAGCATCCTGGTAAACCTCCTTTGCACCCTCTCCAAAGCCTCCTCATCTTTCCTACTATAGGGCGACCAGAATTGGACACAATATTCCAAGTGTGGTCTCACCAAGGTTTTGTAGAGCTGCAGCATAACCTAGGGGCTCTTACGCTTGATCCCCCTGTTAATGAAAGCCAGAACACCATATGCTTGCTTAACAACCTTATCCACCTGGGTGCCAACTTTGAGGGAGCTATGCACTTGAACACCAAGATCCCGCTGTTTCTCCACACTGCCGAGAATCCTGCCTTTAATCCTATATTCAGCATTTAAGTTCGACCTTCCAAAATGCATCACTTTGCATTTATCCAGGTTGAACTCCATCTGCCATTTCTCAGGCCAGCTCTGCATTCTGTCAATGTCTCGCTGAAGCCTGCAATAACCCTCGATACTATCAACGGCACCTCCAACCTTTGTGTCATCAGCAAGCATACTAACCCACCCCTCAACCTACTCATCCAAGTCATTTATAAAAACTACAAAGACCAGAGGCCCAAGAACAGAGCCCTGTGGGACACCACTCAGCACTGACCTCCAGGCAGAATACTTACCATCTACAACCACTCTGCCTCCTGTCAGCCAACCAATTCTGAATCCAGACAGCCAAATCACCTTGTACCCCATACCTCCTGACTTTATGAATGAGCCTGCCGTGGAGGACCTTATCAAATGCCTTGCTGAAGTCCCTGTACTCTACATCCACTGCTCGACTCTCGTCAACCTGTCTCGTGACTTCCTCAAAGAACTCTAACTCTTGCTGACCACAGACGTAAGACTGACTGGTCTGTAATTTCCAGGGATTTCCCTATTCCCTTTCTTGAAAAGAGGAACAACATTTGCCTCCTTCCAATCTTCCGGTACGACTCCCGTGGAGAGTGAGGAAGCAAAGATCTTCGCCAGCGGCATAACAACCTCCTTTCCCGCTTCCCAGAACAACCTAGGATAAATCTGGTCTGGCCCTGGGGACTTATCAATCTCAATGTTAGCTAAAATTTCCAGCACATCAACTTCCTCAATCTTGATCGGTTCAGGCCTGTTTTCCTGCTCCTCGAAGTTCTCATTCACAACAAGGCCCCTTTCCTTAGTGAAAACTGAAGCCAAAAAGTCATTTAGGGCTTCCCCTATCTGCTCAGACTCCACGCACAAGTTCCCTACACTATCCCTGATCGGCCCTGTCTTCTCCCTGATCATTCTCTTCTTCCTCACGTATGACTATCATTCTCTTATTCCTCAATTACACCTTTTGCACAATCTCCATATCCCTTAAGATGGCAAGTAGAAGCTAGGCAGAAGTTTAAAAAGTAGGTCCTTGAGGGTAGTATTATCTGGACTACTACTCTTGCCATGTGCTAGTGAGACTAGGAAGAGGAGGATTGATGAATGCGTGGCTGAAGTGCTGGTGCAAGGGCAAGAATTCACTATTTTTGGACCATAGGGATCGCTTGAGGGATAGAAATGATCTGTATAAGAAAGACAGGTCCCATCTGAATTGGAAGGGGACCAGCATCTTTGTGGGGAGATTTGGGGCTTGGAAGTTGGGGGGGGAGTGGGGGTGGAATGGAAGATCCAAACTGATTGTGAGGAAGATGAGAGTCTGAGGCTTGCTGTTTAGATTAGGGGATCAAGTTAAATAGTCAAGGCAACAACAGCATGGCAGATCACGTAGCATGACTCATAAATTAACCTGCATTTACTTCAGTTCAAAAGGCCTGACAGGCAAGGCAAATGAACTTAGGATATCATTGGGAACATGGGACTGGGATATCATAGCTATTACAGAATAGCTCAGGGAGGGGCCACACTAGTCGCTCAATGTTCTAGGGTATAGATATAGTCAGAAGGACAGTAAGGGAGGCAAGAGAGAAGGGGAAATGGAGTTATTGGTTAGGGGTTAACATTATGGCTGTCCTTTGGGAAGATATTCTTGGGAGATCGTTGAGTGAAGTAATATGGGTAGATTGGATTAAGGCCAATTTTGACAGTATTATACAGGAACTTTCAAAAGTTGATTGTGGAAGGCTATTCATGGGTAAGGGGTCAGTTGGGAAGTGGGAGGTCTTTAAAAATGAGATAACAAGAGCTCAGATACTGTGTGTTCCTGCTGGTGTGAAGGGCAGAGCTGATCGGTGCAGGGAATGTTGCATGACCAGAGAAGTTGAGGAGGCATAAGTCGGGTATAGAAAGCTGGTATCAAGTGAATCCCTACAGGAGCATAAAGACAACAGGAGTTTACCTAAGAAAGAAATCAGGAGGGCAAAAATGGGACATGAGATACCTTTGGCAAATAGGGTTAAGGAGAATCCAAAAAGATTCTGCGAGCACATCAAGCGCAAAAGAGTAATTAGGGAAAGAATAAGACCCCTTAAAGATCAACATGGCCATTTATGTGTGGAGCAACAGGAGATGGCGAGATACTAAACGCATATTTTGCATCAATATTTACTGTGGAGAAGGACGTGGAAGCTAAAGAACTTGGGGAAATAGATAGTGATATCTTGAAAAGAGTTTAAACTACAGAAGAGGAGGTGCTTGGAGTCTTAAAATGCATAAGGGTGGCTAACTCGACAGGAACTGATCAAATGTTTCCCAGAACTGTGTGGGAAGGTAGGAAAGGAATTGCTGGACCTGTTGCTGGGATATTTTTATCAAAGACATGCACAGATGAGGTGCCAGAAGACTGGAGGTTGGCTAATGTGGTGCAATTATTTAAAAAAGAATGCAAGGAAAAGCCAGGGAGCTGTAGACCAGTGAGCCTTACATCAGGTGGTGGGTAGGCTATAGGAGGAGATTCAAAAGGGCAGCATTTACATGTATTTGGAAAGGCAAGTACTGATTAGGAATAGTTAACACGGCTTTGTGCAGGGGAAATCGTGTCTCACTAATTTGATTGAGTTTTTTCAAGAAGGAGCAGAGTGGTAGACGCTGTCTATATGGATTTCAGCAAGGTGTTCGACAGGGCTCTGCGTTGGAGACTGGTCTGTAAGATTAGAGCATGTGGAAACCGGGGGAGCTAGCTAACTGGATACAAAATTGGCTTGAAGGTAGGAGACAAAGGGTGGTGGTGGAGGGTTGCTTTTCAGACTGAAGTGTTGTGACGAGTGATGTGCCACAAGAATCAGTGCTGCATCTACTGCTTTTGTCATTTATAATAATTATTTGGATGTGAACAGAGGAGGTGTTGTTAGTAAGTTTGCAGAAATCAACAGAATAAGTGGTGTAATGGACAGCAAAGAATATTGTATCAAAGTACAAATGGACCTTGATCAGATGGGCCAATGGGCTGAGGATTGGCAAATGAGTTTAATTTGGATAAATGTGACATTTTGCAATTTGGTGAGGGAAGCCAGGGCAGCATTTATACAATAAATGGTAGGACCTTGGGAATGTTGCTGAATAAAGAGACCTAGGAGTGTAGAAGCATTGTCCCTTTAAAGTGGAATTGCTGGTAGAAAGGTTAGTGAAGAAGGCTTTTGGCACACTTGCTTTCGTTGGTCAGAACATGAGTACAGGAGTTGATATGTCATGTTGCGGCTGTACGGGACATTGGTTGAGCCACTTTTGGAATACTAAATACAATTCTGATCACCCTTCTATAGGAAGGATGTTGTTAAACTTGACAGGCTGCAGAAAGACTTAGAAGGATGCTGCTAGGACTGGAGGGTTCGAATTATTTAGGGAGGCTGAATAGGCTGGGGCTTTTTTTCCTTGGAGCATCAAGGGCTGAGGGGTGACCTTGTAAATATTGGTAATGAAGGGAATAGATAGGGTGAATATCCAATGTCTTTTTCCTAGTGTGGCAGTGTCCAAAACTAGAGGATATAGGTTTAAGGTGAAAGGGGAAAGATTTACAAAGGACCTGAAGGATAATTTCTTCACTGCGGGTGGTGCGTGTATGGAACGAGTTGCCAGAGAAAATGGTGGAGGCGAGTACAATTACATTTAAAAAGCATCTGAATAGGTATATAATTAGGAAGGCTTTGGAGGGATATGAGCCAAATGCTGGCAGATGGCACTAGGTCAGATTGGGATGTCTGGTCAGCCTACGTGAGTTGGGCCAAAGAGTCTGTTTCTGTGCTGTTATCTTTATCATTCTATTAGAGAAAAAAAAAATAAGGTGGTAAAAATCTTTCACATAGCAAGTAATTAGGGTCTGGAACATCTGGGAAATGTAATGGGATCAGGTTCAATTGAAGTATTCAAGAAGACATTGTTTCTATTTAAATAATTATTCAATGTGCAGGGTCACAAGAGGAAGGCAGAAGATTGGCAAAAAGTCAAAATATTTAGAGAGTTGGTGCAGATACAATGGCCCAAATGGGTCTCCTTCATTGTAATAAACCTGCAATTTTACTATTCAGAAATCTCAATCTCTGTCTTACATACATGAAAGTCTGCAGCCCTCTGGGGTAGAGATTTACAAAGACCCATAAATCTTACAGTGAATAAATATCTCATCATTGTCCTAATTGGCTGACACCATATGAGGTTGATCTGTTTGATACTACAGCAACCACAATTTGCATTTATATACCACATTCAGCATGGAACAAGTAATTCCTGCTTCACTGAAGCAGGAAGAAAAATGAATACGGAGTTGAAGGAGATTAGAACAAATGGGTTTCTCATGGGCAGGAATGGTTGCTGGATGTTCCAGGGTTTAGAACATTTAAAAAGAATAGGGAGGGGGGAAAAAGAGGAGGGGGTGTAGCACTACTAATCAGAGAGGGTATCACAGCTACAGAAGCTTCCTTTGTCGAGGAAGATCTGCCTACTGAGTCAGTATGGGTGGAAATTAGGAACAGCAAGGGAGTAGTCACCTCGTTAGGGGTTTACTACAGGCCCCCCAATAGCAGCAGGGAGATTGAAGAAAGCATAGGTCGACAGATTTTGGAAAAGTGTGCACGCAGTAGGGTTGTTGTAATGGGTGACTTTAACTTTCCTAATATTGATTGGAACCTCCTTTGAGCAGAAGATTTGAATGGAGCTGTTTTTGTAAGGTGTGTTCAGGAGGGTTTCCTAACGCAGTACGTTGACAGGCCGACGAGGGGAGAGGCCATTCTAGACTTGGTGCTCGGAAACGAGCCGGGGCAGGTATCAGATCTTGTGGTGGGAGAGCATTTTGGTGATAGTGACCATAACTGCCTCACATTCTACATAGCTATGGAGAAGGAGAGGATTAGGCAGAATGGGAGGATATTTAATTGGGGAAGAGGAAACTATGTTGCGATTAGACATGAGTTAGGAAGCATGGACTGGGAGCAGTTGTTCCATGGTAAGGGAACTATCGACATGTGGAGACGGTTTAAGGAACAGTTGTTGGGAGTGATGAGTAAATATGTCCCTCTGAGACAGGCAAGAAGGGGTCAGATTCGGGAACCTTGGATGACGAGAGCGGTGGAGCTTCTACTGAAAAGGAAGAAGGTAGCTTACATAAGGTGGAGGAAGCTAGGGTCAAGTTCAGCTAGAGAGGATTACATGCAGGCAAGGAAGGAGCTCAAAAATGGTCTGAGGAGAGCCAGGAGGGGGCACGAGAAAGGCTTGGCAGAAGGAATCCGGGAAAACACACAGGCATTTTACACTTACGTGAGGAATAAGAGAATGATCAAAGAAAGAGTAGGGCCGATCAGGGATAGCATAGGGAACTTGTGTGTGGAGCCTGAGGAGGTAGGGGATGCCCTAAATGAGTTTTTTGCTTCTGTCTTTACGAAAGAAACGAACTTTGTAGTGAATGAAACCTTTGAAGAGCAGGTGTGCATGCTGGAATGGATAGAGATAGACGAAGCTGATGTGCTGAAAATTTTGTCAAACATTAAGATTGACAAGTCGCCAGGCCCGGATCAGATTTGTCCTCGGCTGCTTTGGGAAGCGAGAAATGCAATTGCTTCGCCACTTGCGAAGATCTTTGCATCCTCGCTCTCCACTGGAGTCGTACCTGAGGACTGGAGAGAGGCAAATGTAATTCCTCTCTTCAAGAAAGGAAATAGGGAAATCCCCGGCAATTATAGACCGGTAAGTCTCACGTCTGTCGTCTGCAAGGTGTTAGAAAGGATTCTGAGGGATAAGATTTATGACCATCTGGAAGAGCATGGCTTGATCAAATACAGTCAACACGGCTTTGTGAGGGGTAGGTCATGCCTTACAAACCTTATCGAGTTTTTTGAGGATGTGACTAGAAAAGTTGATGAGGGTCGAGCTGTGGATGTGGTGTATATGGACTTCAGTAAGGCATTTGATAAGGTTCCCCATGGTAGGCTCATTCAGAAGGTCAGGAGGAATGGGATACAGGGGAACTTAGCTGCTTGGATACAGAATTGGCTGGCCAACAGAAGACAGCGAGTGGTTGTAGAAGGAAAATATTCTGCCTGGAAGTCAGTGGTGAGTGGAGTTCCACAGGGCTCTGTCCTTGGGCCTCTACTGTTTGTAATTTTTTATTAATGACTTGGACGAGGGAATTGAAGGATGGGTCAGCAAGTTTGCAGACGACACAAAGGTCGGAGGTGTCGTTGACAGTGTAGAGGGCTGTTGTAGGCTGCAGCGGGACATTGACAGGATGCAGAGATGGGCTGAGAGGTGGCAGATGGAGTTCAACCTGGATAAATGCGAGGTGATGCATTTTGGAAGGTCGAATTTGAAAGCTGAGTGCAGGATTAAGGATAGGATTCTTGGCAGCGTGGAGGAACAGCGGGATCTTGGTGTGCAGATACATAGATCCCTTAAAATGGCCACCCAAGTGGACAGGGTTGTTAAGAAAGCATATGGTGTTTTGGCTTTCATTAACAGGGGGATTGAGTTTAAGAGTCGTGAGATCTTGTTGCAGCTCTATAAAACTTTGGTTAGACCGCACTTGGAATACTGCGTCCAGTTCTGGGCGCCCTATTATAGGAAAGATGTGGATGCTTTGGAGAGGGTTCAGAGGAGGTTTACCAGGATGCTGCCTGGACTGGAGGGCTTATCTTATGAAGAGAGGTTGACTGAGCTCGATCTCTTTTCATTGGAGAAAAGGAGGAGGAGAGGGGACCTAATTGAGGTATACAAGATAATGAGAGGCATAGATAGAGTTGATAGCCAGAGACTATTTCCCAGGGCAGAAATGGCTAGCACGAGGGGTCATAGTTTTAAGCTGGTTGGTGGAAAGTATAGAGGGGATGTCAGAGGCAGGTTCTTTACGCAGAGAGTTGAGAGAGCATGGAATGCGTTGCCAGCAGCAGTTGTGGAAGCAAGGTCATTGGGGTCATTTAAGAGACTGCTGGACATGTATATGGTCACAGAAATTTGAGGGTGCATACATGAGGATCAATGGTCGGCACAACATTGTGGGCTGAAGGGCCTGTTCTGTGCTGTACTGTTCTATGTTCTATGTTCTATGTTCTAAATCACCAAAACCTAATCTAAAGTCATCCTTTTAGACATGGTTTTGTAAAAGAGAAGCGCCGAGGAGGTGGTGTTGTTGAGGTCATGTCACTGGATAAATAATGCCAAGTTTCAGGCTAAAGTTCTGGGGGCATGGGTTCAGATTCCACTGTGGCAGATAGTGAAATTTGAATTTTATTCAGAAACACATCTGGCCTAATGGTGGCCATGTAACGACTATTGTTTAAAAAAAAACCATTAGCTGTTGGAGAAAATTGGCTTCCCACTGAAGCTGCTGAATGTGATTTTCTCTTTTATTGGCAGCATGATGAGTAAATTCAGTAAGTATCCAAACTATCTGAGACCTACAGTGGAGTCAAACAGGGTTGAAGGAACGCAAATAAAATGTTGTCATTTACAGTAAGAAGAATGGAATGGGACAAATAGAGTTCTTTTGTTACAGGACATTTGTTCAGACCACATCTGGGTTATGGTGCATAGTCTGGCCTCCTCATTTTTTCAAGGCATCTGGTCAAATATGACTTGGAAACCTACTGATTACCACCTAGTGCCCTTCCTCAGCTGATGAATTAGTACTCCTCCATGTTGTACAGTACTTGAAGGAAGCTCCGAGGATGTCACAGGCACAGAATATACTCTGGATGAGGGACTTCAATGCGTTTCAGCAAGAACAGCTCAGGACCACCACCACTGTCAGAACTGGCTGAATCCTAAAGGGCATTGCTGCAAAAACTGGATTTGTAGCATGTTGTGAGTGAACCAATAAGGCAAAATATCTTCTTATCTTCGTCCTCACCAACCTATCGATCAGAGACCCAGCTGTCCCTGACAGTTTTGGGAGGAGTGACCACTGCATAGTCATCATGGAGATGAATTCCTGTCTTCACATGAAACGGTACATTGCATTGTGTGGCAGCACCATGGTGCCAAATGGACAGACATCAGACAGACCTAACAAATCAAAACTGGGCATCCATGAGGCACTGTGTGCCAATGGTAGCGATAGGATTGTTCCAACTAAAATCTATAACTTCATGGCCTTGCATATTCCAACATAGCTATTACCATCAGCCTGGGATATAAGCCTGGGGTCAATGAAGTGTTCAGAAGGACAAACCAGGAGCAGCAGCAGGCATACCTAATAATGAAGTGTCGACCTGGTGAAGCTACAACACAGGACTACTTGCGTACCAAACAGCAAAAATGGCATGCCGTCGACAAGGCCATACAAGCCCACAAGCAGTGAATAGTACTTTAGCTCTGCAGTCGTGCAGCATCCAATCATGAATGGTGATGGATAATTAAACAACTAACAAAGGGTAGGACTTCTCAAATGTCTTCATCTTCCATGATTGAGGGGCTCAGAACATTCATGCAAAGATAAGACTGAAATATCTGCATCTATCTTCACTCGGAAGTGCTGAGAGGCAACTCCATCTCGGCCTGCTGCTGAGGCCCCCAGCATCACAGATGCAAAATTGATTCACTGCACACGATATAAATAAAATCACTTCAATACCAATTACTGCAAAAGCTATGAATCCTGACAATATCCCTAATGATAGACTGAAAACGTATACTCCAGAACTAGCCATACCCATGCCAAGCTGTTTCAGTATAGCTAATATACTGGCATCAATTTAACAATGTGGAAAATTGTCCCGGTATGCTTCGTGCACAAACTCCAGGTTTGTGGGGGTCATTGACAGTGCTATCGAGGAACACTTGAAAAGGAAAGACCCAGTTGCTCTTTGGGAGCCTCCTGGGCCACTCATCTCTTGACCACTTTATATCCATGGTTCAATATGGATAGAAGAGCTGAACTGCAGAGGGGGCGTGAGCTGAGAGTGACTTCCCTTAACATAAAGGAAGCATTCTACTGAGTATGCCATAAAAGAGACCGAGCAAAATTCAAGTAATTGGGAATGGGAATTGGTGGTAAGGGATGTTCTTCTTTGGTTGAAGTCATACTTGGTACAAAGGGCGATGGTTAAGTTGTTGTAAGTTGGTCATCTCAACTCCATTTTATCTGTGCAGGAGTTGCTGAGGGCCATTTCCCAGGCTCCACTATTTTCAGCTGCTTCATCAATGACCTTATAACCATAATTAGGTCAAAAATGGGAATGTTCGCCAATGATTACAGAATGGTTACAGCCATTTTTGACTTAGATACTGAAGCAGTCCATGTTCAAAAACAGCAAGATCTGGAAAGTATCCGGGTTTGGACTGAGAAACGGCAATGACCATCCTCAAGAAGAGAATCTAACTATCATCCCTTGACATTCAATAGCGTTACTATTGCTGAGTCCTCTTCTGTCAACATCCTTGCAGTTACCAGAAACCAGAAACTAAACTGATCAGCCGTATGCATATTTTGGCTGCAAGAGCAGGTCAGGGGTTGGGAAGCATGTAACTCACCTCCTGACTCCCCACCATCTACCCTCTCCACTATCTACTAGGCTCATGTCTGGATTATGATGAAGTACTGCCCACTTGTCTGGATGAACACTCAAGCTTGACACCACACAAGACAACACAATCCCCTTCATTAACACCACATCCACACTGTCAACACTGACATTCAACAGCAGTGTACCATCTGCAAGATGCATTGCAGAAATTCACTAAAGCTCTTCAGGCAACATTTTCCAAGCCAGCAATCTTACCATCTGGAAGGGCAAAAGCAGAAAATACATGAAGGAACCACCTCCTCCATGTTCTCCTCCAAGTTCCTCACCACCTTGACTTGAAAATATTGCTATTCCTTCAGTGTCATTTGGTCAAAATCCTAGAACTTCGTCCCTAATGGCAATGTGGGTCTACCAACAGCAGATGGACTGTAGCAGTTCAAGAAGGCATCTCAACACTGCCTTCTCGAGGGCAACTGAGAATGGGCAATAAATTCTGGCTTAGCCTGCAATGTCCGCATCCCATGAATGATTTAAAAGAAAA
This sequence comes from Stegostoma tigrinum, assembly GCF_030684315.1. Classification (NCBI taxonomy): domain Eukaryota; kingdom Metazoa; phylum Chordata; class Chondrichthyes; order Orectolobiformes; family Stegostomatidae; genus Stegostoma; species Stegostoma tigrinum. The sequence goes on from NC_081354.1 coordinate 392,358, forward strand.
CTGCACCTGTCTTTACAGATGAAGATACAGCAAATCTCCCAGAAATACAAGATGACCAAGGGACCATTAAATTGAGGAATAGAAGAAATTAGTATTAATAAATAAGTTATTATTGAAGGTTGACGATGCCCAGGACCAGATGAGCCTCGTCCAAGACTTTTTAAGGAGTTGATTATAGTTACAGTGGATGCATTTATGCTTACTTTTCCAAATTTTATAGATTTCGTAAAGATCCCTGCAGGCTGCAAAGTAACAGATGTAGTCCCACTATTTAAAAAACGAGGGCTGTGAAGAACTATAAACCTGTTATCATGCTCCTAGTGGGAAAATGTTGAAATCTATTTGGGAAGATATGACTGCCGGACATTTTGAAAAGAATGTTAATATTGAACAGTATCATCATGGATTTGAGAAAGCCAAATGTTATTTGGCAAACTTGTGATTTTATTTTTGAGAATGTTATTCTCAATCTAGTTGAGGGGGAAAACTAGTGAATGGGTACATTTGGATTTTGATTATTTTCATGGGATGGTCCCTCTGGCTAGGAAGGAGGACATATGATATACTCTCGAACTAGGAATTGGTCTCAGAGTAAAGGGCAAATAATTTAAGAATGAGTATTTTTAAGACTAAGACATCTTCAAAAAGGAATGAAGGGTGGAACTGTGCACTTGAGAGAACTATGGAAATGTAGCAATTGAGTTTGTTTAAGACTGAGCTCAAGAGGTTTCTAGTTACTAATGGCACAGAGGAATATAGGGGTAGTACAGAATTATGATGTTGAGGTGATTGATCAGCTCAAGGGGCTGAATGGCCTGCTCTTGTTCATTTGTGTCAATGAATTTTGTGTTATTTGGACCATCCTTCACCACATGAAGATATGCAACTCATGATCTGCGAAGGACAACTGCAAAATACCAAACAATGGCAATAATTCAAACTTGTTCATTTACCATTCGTTGTCAGGGTTGAATTTTTAAAAAACTTTTTACAGAAATATGATGACAATGTTAAGAAATACTTAGAACCTTACCACACAGGAGTTATTCACATCTTTTCATAAAAGCATAAGAAATAGGAGCAAGAGTAGGCTATTTATATCGGGCCTTGTCTGTCATTTAATAAGGACATGGCTGATCTTTTCATGGACCTAGCTCCACTTACCGACCCATTCACCATAGCCCTTATTTTCTTTACTGTCCAAAAATCTATCTATTTTTGCTTTAAAAACATGCAATGAGGTATCCTTAACTGCTTATCTGGGCAGGGAATGCCGCAGATTCACAACCCTTTTGGTGAAGAAGTTCTTCCTCAGCTCAATCCTAAACCTGCTCACCCTTGTTTTGAGGTGAGGCTATGCCCCCTAGTTCTAGTTTCACCTGCCAGTGGAAACAACCTCCCTGCTCCTTTCGTATTTATTTCCTTCATAATTTTCTATCTTTGTCTAATATTCCCCCCCATTTGTCTAAATTCCAATACTCTTCTGTTCTCTCAATAATAAACAAATTTATTTTTCAAAGCTAAATCTGAAGGAATATACTCAATTTATATTCAAACAATTTTTACTTAACATTTTACTTTAAATTTTTATTTGCTCAGTGTCTTTTGGAAGTGAGAGAGCAGAAAATGTGATGTGTGTGGTTTATGCCCATGGTTTAATAATGTGTTTATTTGGATTTAACTGAAATTTCACTTTAATAGGAAGCTGCACTGAGAGCGTACTACATCCCAGATGATCCTCAGGAATACGAGCTCCAGACATTTACCCAAGATGCTGTCTACAGTGATGACATTATTAACCGAAATGGAGGCAGTATGGAAGGCAAAAATTTGTCAGTGTTCCGAGATACAATCCCAGAGGCATGGGTACTACGTGCAAAGCCAAGCGATTGTGAAATAGTCAAAATTTATCCAGGGTGGTTAAAGTAAGTTGCCTGTTACAGGTAAACAGATGTGCAAATAATATGGCTGGTGTTTGCTGATAGCACATGAGCTAGTCCAATCTGCAGAGTGATGCAATAGATTAAGCAGTAACTGGAGTGTTGGTGATGTAATGGTGGTGCCACTGGGCTGGCACTGCAGAAGGACATGCTTTGGGTGACATGGGTTTAAATCTGACCACGGCAGTATGTGGAATTTAAAATACATGTAATAATTTGAAATCTAATGCCAGTCTGTACAATGGATCATGACAACGATTGTCAATTGCTGTATATATCCATCTGGAGCCCTTGTACTTTCTGGGAAGGAAATCTGCCATTCTTACCTGGTCTGGCCTACATGCGACTCGAGACCCACAGCAACAAGGTTGACTCTTAAACTGTTACTCTGAAATGGCCGAGATGAATTAGCGATGGGTAAATAAATACTTGCCTGGCTAGCGATCTTCAGATTTGCATCAAGATTAAAAAGAAGTCTTCGAGTTCTAGACCATGGATAAAATTTATCCTGGACGAACAGTTATCCTGCCTGTTACCTGTCAGGCATCTGAGAGACAAATCCTTATGAAACAGAATTGTCCCTAAAGTGGGACGGGTGGCAGCCTCACTTGGGGTCAATTGGTGAGTCAATTGAAAATGTCAAAATGCTGCACTTTGAGGTTGGAACTGAGACACATTACTGAATTAAAGTAGCAGAAACTGTACTGCTTTCTAAATCTGCCATTTCAACACATACTGGTTGTGTAATGGTGAGAGATTTCCAGCACTGTAGCTTAAAGTGAGCATAAAGGTGGGGTTGTAAGGATTTTCTTTCCAATTAATATAAAGATCTAGATTCTCACTAGCTCCAGAAATGCAGTCACAGCTGGTTTTGTACTTGGAAACATCACCTCTTGTGGAGCTTGTTTGTGAGAAGCTGTCACTGGACAGTGAAGTTTCTGTTAATAAATTTTGGTCTTCACCCAGGTCTCAAAGTGTAAACAGGAACTTGAAAGCAGGTGGGAAGGTGTGTAAGTTTATTGAAGGTCAAACCCTATTGTACTGATATTTATGCTTTAACAAAACTTAAACTATAGAAGGGATACAGACTTTTTTCTTGAAGTATTATTTAAAAAATTTAAATTTGAAAGTCTATTTAATTTACAATTTTTTTTATTTTTGTAAGTAATTGACGATACATGCATCAGTTTCCAACTAAATTCTGTGATTTTTTTTTTTGTTTTAGTCATTTATGAATCTGGATATTACTGGCTGGGTCAGCATTTATTACCCATGCCTAATTTTCTTAGAGGTTTCATTGACAGTTAATATTTCATCTTTTTATATGTTAATTTGTTAGTTTAAACCTGTTTTCATGTTTCAGATTTGGAGTAGCTTATATCTCCATTCCTGTAAATACCAAGACAACAGTCAAAGCCATTATCCAGGAAGTCCTTTTGCAACTGGGACGACAGGTTAGTTCCAACAGGAAGTGCTTTATTACATACTTTGATGTAATTGTCTAACATTGTAGCACTGATGATAATTGAGTAAGCATGTTTCTTTGATGTAGATACAAGGTCATATTATTTATGTTATTGAATCAGAGAAAAAGAATCTCAGTAATCTCTGTTATATGTCAATCAGAAACAAAATACTATGGTAAACTAATTGTAGTATTCTCGTGAAAGCTGTTCCACGATGAATGCACTATATAGTAAAGGAGAAGGTGAAGTTTTGACTTACTGATTAAAAGTAGTAAAAAGAGACCACAGCTGATAAGTTAAACCCAGATATGTAGAGGCAGAACCTGAAAAACAGTAACTCCCTGAGTATTCTCTCGCTTACAATCAAGGAGCGATTGACCGACTTTGGTATGAAGGGGCCCTAGCAATATCCGAGTCAGTTGTGTTGAGACTTAAATGATTTTTTTAAAAAATTCTTTATTTGGTTCGGAAATGTAGACTGAGGGTGACCTGTGGACTGTGAGCAGCAGTCTTTTTTTCAAAGAATGTAATGCTTCTAACATTTCAAAATTCTAGCCTTTTCTTATTTTGTCTAGAGAATCAAGTCACAACAATAGACATACAATACGAGCAAATTTTATTATCCAGAGTTAGATTCTCCAGGGCAACCAGGGATTATCCACCTTCCATCATCGCCTCCTCCTGTCTCTATTTATTTCAGAGTCTTCTTCCCATTCCCCATTTCTGAAGAAGGGTCTAGACCCAAAACATCAGCTTTCCTGCTCCTCTGATGCTGCTTGGCTTGCTGTGACCACCCAGCTCTACACCGTGTTATCACAGATTTTCCAGCATTGGCAGTTCCTACTGTCTCTAAGATACAATGGCATGTCTATGATATTACAGATGGTGGAACTGTACTGGACAGTTATGTTTCCTATTTTTCTTCAATTTATCCCTTACTGTGTTGGTCTTTGTGAGTGGGGACTAGAATAAAAAAAAATTTGGATTAAATTACAGACATCAATTAAATTACCTTGTTGTTTAACTTTGCTCGGTTAGGTTACTCTATTAATAAATCTCAGCATGGGTTCTCCAGATTAATGTCCTTGGCTCAGCCACCTTCGGCTGCTCCATTACTGACCTTGGCTCCATCAAATGGTCAGAAGTGAAGACATTCACTAATGATTGCACAATGTTGAACTCCGTTTCCATTCCCTGAGATGCTTTATGATAGGGCCAATCAAGGATAGTAGTGGGAAGTTGTGTGTGGAGTCAGAGGAGATAGGGGAAGCACTCAATGAATATTTTTCGACAGCAGAAAGTGACAGTGTTGTTAAGGAGAATACTGAGATACAGGCTACTAGACTAGGTGGGATTGAGGTTCACAAGGAAGAGGTATTAGAAGTCCTTCAGAGGGTGAAGATAGATAAGTCCCCTGGGCCGGATGGGATTTATCCTAGGATCCTCTGGGAAGCCAGCGAGGAGATTGCCGAGCCTTTGCCATTGATCTTTAACTCGTCATTGTCGACAGGAATAGTGCCAGACGACTGGAGGATAGCAAATGTGGTTCCCCTGTTCAAGAAGGGGAGTAGAGACAACCCTGGTAATTATAGACCAGTGAGTCTTACCTCAGTTGTTGGTAAAGTATTGGAAAAGGTTATAAGAGATAGGATTTATAATCATCTAGAAAAGAATAATTTGATTAGGGATAGTCAGCGCGGTTTTGTGAAGGGTAGGCCATGCCTCACAAACCTTATTGAGTTCTTTGAGAAGGTGACCAAACAGGTAGATGAGAATAAACCGGCTGATGTGGTGTATATGGATTTCAGCAAGGCGTTCGATAAGGTTCCCCACAGTAGACTATTGTACAAAATGCAGAGGAATGGGATTGTGGGAGATATAGCAATTTGGATCAGAAATTGGCTTGCTGAAAGAACACAGAGGGTGGTGATTGATGGAAAATGTTCATCCTGGAGAGCAGTTACTAGTGGTGTACCGCAAGGGTCGGTGTTGGGTCCACTGCTGTTTGTCATTTTTATAAATGACCTGGATGAGGGCGTAGAAGGATGGATTAGTAAATTTGCAGACGACACTAAGGTCGGTGGAGTTGTGGATAGTGATGAAGGATGCTGTAGGTTGCAGAGAGACACAGATCAGCTGCAGAGCTGGACTGAGAGGTGGCAAATGGAGTTTAATGCGGACAAGTGTGAGGTGATGCACTTTGGTAGGAGTAACCGGAAGGCAAAGTACAGGGCTAGTGGTGAGATTCTTGGTAGTGTAGATGAGCAGAGAGATCTCGGTGTCCATTTACACAGATCCTTGAAAGTTGCCACCTAGGCTGACAGGGCTGTTAAGAAGGCATACAGTGTTTTAGCTTTTATGAATAGTGGGCTCGAATTCCGGAACCAAGAGGTTATGGTGAAGCTGTACCAAACTCTGGTGCGGCCACACTTGGAGTATTGCGTACAGTTCTGGTCACCGCATTATAAGAAGGATGTGGAACCTTTGGAAAGGGTGCTGTGGAGATTTACTAGGATGTTGCCTGGCATGGAGGAAAGGCTGAGGGACTTGAGGCTGTTTTCGTTAGAAGAAGGCTGAGAGGTGACTTAATAGAAACATATAAAATAATCAGAGGGTTAAATAGGGTGGATAGAGAGAGCCTTTCTCCTAGGATGGTGACGGCGAGCACAAGGGGGCATAGCTTCAAATTGAGGGGTGAAAGACATCGGACAGATGTCAGAGGTAGTTTCTTTACTCAGAGAGTAGTAAAGGAATGGAATGCTTTGCCTGCAACGGTAGTATTTTCGGCAACTTTAAGTACATTTAAGTCATCATTGGACAAGCATATGGACGTACATGGAATAGTGTAGGTTAACTGGGCTTCAGATTGGTATGGCAGGTCGGCACAACGTCGAGGGCCAAAGGGCCTGTACTGTGCTGTAATGTTCTATGTAAGATATGGATAAGATTCAGCCTTGGACTGATAAGTAACAAGTTACATTTACACAATATAGGAATCAGGCAATGATATCTCCAACATTCTTGGGAGACAGGCAACGCTGGCTGGTCAGCATTTATTTCCTGCCCCTAGCTTCCTTGAGAAGGTGGTGGTGAGCTGTTTTCTTGTATGTCTGCAGTCCATGTGCTATAGGTAGACATACAATGGTGTTCAGAAAGGTTTTCAAGATTTTGACCCAACAATACTGAAGAGACAGTGATATGTTTCCAAATCAGGGTGGTGAGTGGCTTGGAATGGAACTTGCATGAGGCAGTGTTCCCATGTACCTCTTGCCCTTGTCCTTGTAGATGGAAATGGTCAGAGGCCTTGAAGGTGCTGTTTAAGGACCTTTGGCAGATTTCTGCAGTGCATCCTGTATATTGTACATACTGCTGAAACTGACCGTAGGTGGTGGAGGGAAGGCTGCTTTGTCCTGGATAGCGTTGAATCTCTTAAACATTGTTGGAGCTGCACGTCCAGGCAGGTGCAGAGTTTTCCATCATACTCCTGACTTGTCCCTTTTAGATGGTGACAGGCTTTGAGGAGGTAGGAGGTGAGTTATTTGCTGCAGCATTCCTAGCTTCTGACCTGCTCTTGTAGCCACTGTATTTATAATGTGAGTTTAGTTGAGTTTCTGGTCAATCGTAACCGTCAGATGTTGATAGTGGTGTAATTCAGTGATGGTAGCATCATTGAATGTCAAGGGGTCTTTCATCCTTCACTTAACAAAGGAGCAGTGCTCTGAAAGCTTGTTATTTCAAATAAACCTGTCGGACTCTCGCCTGGTGTTGTGTGACTTCCAATTAAAGCAAGGGTGTATGGTAATTGCTAGTAACTATAGGCTGGTTAATCTACCATTGGTGGTAGATAAAGTTTTAGGAATAACAATCAGCCAGAGTATCAACAGAGACTCACAATCATCGAGTCGAACAGCATGAAAGCAGAACCTTTGGCCCAACGTGTCCACGCTGACCAAGTTCCCCATTTGCCGACATTTGGCCCATATCCCTCTAAATCTTTACATGCACCTGTCCAACTATCTTTTTAATGTTACTGCCCCTGCATCTACCACTTCCTCTGATAGTTCATTCCTCACAGGAACCACCCTCAGTGTGGAAAAAGCTGCCCCTCAAGTCCCTTTTAAATCTTTCTCCTCTTTGGCCAGCTTGAAGAGCATTGTGTACCCAACATCATTCTCTAAAAGGCGGATTGTGCTGATTAACATTTTTTAAAATTAAATCTCAGAAATGGTTAGTGAAAGGATTGGAGGAAGATGTTGTATAACTTTTAAGTAAACATTGGTAAGTACTGTATCAAAAGACTAGTTAACAAAATTTGGGAAAGGCAGTCAGTTTGAATTAAAATTTAGCTTAGGGAAGAAAACTGAATGATGGATAATGGTTTTCCATTTTTATTTGTGGCAGATATGGTATTCCGACAGATTCAATATTGGATTCATTGAATTTTTGGCATACATCAGTGAATTGGACATAATAAATCTGCAGGCGAAACAAAACAAAATTGCCATGTAGGTGATTACGTAGTACCTTTACAGTCTTCAGTTTTCTTCTGTCAGTGAACACATATTAAATGAGTGGAATCATGACAATTAGAATTCAATTCTACTTTTATAAAAGTGAGGTAATGGTTTTGTGGAAAACTAACAAGTTAAAACATGCACAATATATAACAGAATAGTGAAAAATGTATAGGAACAGAAGGACCCTATGGTGCATGCCCGAAGATCCTAAAGGCAGCAGGACAGTTAGATAAAGTGGTCAAAGAGGCATATGGGATGCTTAGATAGTAGAAACTGCCGATGCTGGACAACCTGAGATAACAAGCTGTAGAGCTGAATGAACACAGCACGCCCAGCAGCATCAAAGGAACAGGAAAGCTGACATTTCGGTTCTAGACCCTTCTTCAGAAATGGGGGAGGGGAAGGGGATTCTGAAATAAATAGGGAGGGAGGGAAGGCAGATAGAAGAATGATAAAGGAGAAGGTAGATGGAGATGAGACCGACAGGTCAAAGAGGCAGGGATAGAGCCAGTAAAGGTGGGGAGTTGAAGAGGGGATAGGTCGGTCCAGGGAGGACAGACAGGTCAAGGAGACAGAATGACGTTAGTAGGTAGGAGATGGGGGTGGGGCTTGACGTGGGGTGAGCTGGGCTGGTTTTGAGATGCAGGGGCGGGTTGGAATTTTGAAGCTTGTGAAGGCCACATTGATACCTTTCAGCTGCAGGGCTCCCAAGTGAAATATGAGATGCATAACAATGGGAACAGTGGATACAGTATACCACATTAGCAGATGTACAGGTGAACATCTGTTTGATGTGGAAGATCTTCTTAGGGCTTGGGATGGGGGTGAGGGGAGAGGTGTGGGGGCAGGTTTAGCACGTGCTCCTGTTGTGGTCTCCTCTACATCGGGGAAACCAAGCGGAGGCTTGGGGACCGCTTTGTGGAACACCGACATTCTGTTCACAACAAACAACTACACCTCCCAGTCGCGAACCATTTCAACTCCCCCTCCCATTTCCTCAGACGACATGTCCATCCTGGGCCTCCTGCAGTGCCACAACAAGCCACCCGAAAGTTGCAGGAACAGCATCTCATATTTCGTTTGGGAACCCTGCAGCCCAATGGGATCAAGGTGGACGTCACAAGCTTCAAAATCTCCCCTCCCCCTACCGTATCCCAAAACCAACCCAGCTCGTCCCCAGTTCCCTAACCATTCCTCCCACCTCAAGCCCCACCCCCATCTCCTACCTACTCACCTCATCCCGCCTCCTTGACCTGTCTGTCCTCCCTGTACTGTCCTATCCTCTCCCTAACTCCCCACCTACACTTGCCTTTACTGACTCCACCCCTGCCTCTTTAACCTGTCTGTCTCCTCTCCACCTATCTTCTCCTCTATCCATCCTGTCCGTCTGTCCCTTTCTCCATATTTATTTCAGAATCCCCTTCCCCTCCCCCCATTTCTGAAGAAGGGTCTAGACCCGAAACGTCAGCTTTTCTGTTCTTCTGATGCTGCTTGCTCTGCTGTGTTCATCCAGCTCTACACCTTGTTATCTTATATGGGATACTTTTATTAGCTGATGTATAGAGTGTAGGAACTGGGAAGTGGAGTTGGGAATGTATCAAACACGACATAAAACAGATGTCATTGCTGATTACTGTATAGAACGTTGGTCACCATACCATGGAAAAATATGATAGCGTTGGATAGGGTACAGAGGAGGTTAATCAGAATGTTGTCTGGACTGAAAATTTAGTTTTGAGGAAAGGTTGGGTAGTTCAGGTTCTAGTGAAAGATTATTAATCTCAAATGTGACTTTTCTTTGTCACCACAGATGATCCTTGATCTGCTGTTGCCAATATTTCTTGTGTTTACTTTCAACGGCTCTTACTACAAGAAGCTCAATGGAGGGCCTAATAGAAGTGAATGAAATTGAGGGAGCTATGGAGTGTGTTATGACATGGAGACAGCTACTAAACCAAATCAGCCTTTTTAGCTAGGTATTTACAGCACAGTAAAATTAATAAGATCCCCAGTGGTTCCAAACCAGACTTTTGAATAACCAATCCCAGACTTCGTGAATAATTAATTTCCATATATTGGTTTTGAAGCTTAAAACCTTGACTATTTATTAAAAACAAAATAATTTTACTGGAGAGAAAATTAAACAACAGTGTAATCTAATTTGTGTCTATACTTCAAACCCGAAACATTTGTTTCCAGCCCCATTCACACACAGATAGACAGGCAAACAAACATGGTTAAACTAACCTGATTATTTAAATAGCATTCATGATGCATTGTTTCACAGGCATAAACATGTACTCTTTGCTTTTCTGAAACTGCTGATCAGGGTCACCTTAGTTCATTTTGGAAAAGGCAGCAATATTTCTAACTCGTTTTTCTATTCAATGGGCTTTCTAAAGTTGATATGGCAAATTAGGCAAGGATCTTTCAAAACTTCATGCTGTCAGTAACCAAGTTTGTCTCTTAGAAAACGCAATTCAAAAAGAACTTCAGTTTTGGTTCTACCCTGTTAAACTGATCTGCTCCTTCTGCAGCCTCAATAACTGCCATGTGCTTGAACATTGGGTCTCTGCCAGACTTGTTGAAACCAGTTCCCAGGTACTGATCTCATTAATAGTCAACTTCAGGTATTTGTTTGAACACAATGCAATTTCGAGTCACTGTCTGTTGGAACCCTTTGAATTCAGAATCAGCCTTCAATTAGCTTCCAGACCTGGTCTCTCTCAAAGTGTGTTTGGTCTTTTCTTTTCCTTTTACCACAGGCTGTTTCAAAGTCCCCAAGTCATTCTCAGATCACAAATCCTAGTTCACAGCTCCAACAAAAACCGATAAAAGAATGAAAAATCAGAGCAGCTTATAACAAGTAGAAATTTCTATTGCCCTTAGCTGAGGAGTGCATACCCTAAGGGTAAGAAATTGCAACTTGTAGAGCGTGGAGAATTAGAGGATATTTTTAAAGAGGGTAATGGGGATCCCGATGTGGTAGAAGCAAAAATAATTCTAACTCAGAAGATAACTTTGCCAAATTCAGGGATCCCAACCCAGTTTACTCTTCCTTGAAACAACAAGGCTTGGAGGCAGAAAATGATCCATGAAGTTGACATTTTGTTGACCCTTCTCCAAGGTTAAGAGCCTATTCTTGTCTTGTACCGATCCCAACTCTGAGCTATGCAACATTAAAAATTCAATCTTTAAATGTCTAAAGCTCACTTCAATTACCTGTGTGAGCATTAACATTATTTTAAAATAAAATTAAAAGACAGCTGAACATCTTGTGCTTTAATATGACACTGAAATGTGCTTGCTTTTGCAGGATGAAAATATTGAAGATTTTGAATTAGTTGAGGTACTTATGGGTTGTAAACAGGGTAAGATTTCAATACAGTTGAATCTGTGCAACCCTTAATACACTGAAGAAGAGAGTGCCCCTCTGTTTGTGTGTAGCAGTCTTCATCTGTTTGTCTCTTTTCTGTCTGTGGCTTGAATCTTGCCAGGGTCTGAATGATGTGGGGAATGGTGATAAGTTTGGGAGGATCATGAGAGAAATCAAGTGAGACCTTTCTTGACATTGGGAATAACATGTCACATGTTCTGAACTGTGTGATGAAATTCTTGCTGGTGAGTAACAGAAGGCCTGTTACTGGGGAGTATCACTCATTAATACTCTCATTGCTATCCAGTCTTACCTCATTAATATACAGGTTCCCATCCTGCCACCTACTGGATAGCAAGTAAGTGCCCAAAGACCTCAGTGGGAAAACCAAAGCAGTTAGCTCATCGTTCCAGCTCATGCTTACTCCTCTGTCACTCTTGGGTACCTGGGCATCCAAAGTCTCAGGACAGGCTCAGCGCAGTGCTACACCCCTCCCCCCAACCCCCTTATCTGCAGAAGTTGGCATGCAATACATGCCAGCCTCTTCATATCATCATGGCTCATGTGATGCAGTTACAGTACACTTCTGCACTTTGCACACTGGCATTTCTCATTGCAAGACTACTTTGTGCACAGTGACAGGCACCCACCTTATTGATTGGAGCAGGCTGCATGTCAGGACTGGTCACTTGCTTTCTTACCACTCACTAGGTTTGACTTGCCTGGATTCTCACAGCATCCATGCCTTACCTTATCTTGCCTTTTAGCATTTACCCCCCTCAGCAAGAGCAAACAGGTGCACTGTACTTGACTTGCTTTTTAGGACAGTCTCAAAGCGAGGATGATTGTCAGCAGTTAAAGCACTATCCTGTGTCAATCTTACTGCATCATGTACCAGCAGCTTATGTGGTAAACCCACACATATACTTCAAACAAACAGCAGTTCCCAAAATCCAAGGGGAGTAATCCTCACTCAAATCAAGGGAGAAACCCTTCTTTCAGGGAGGCCCAGCACAGTAAGTGAAGAAGGACCTGTGATGTAATTCCAGGTTTGGGCATGTCCATTTGGCCACTGGAGACACTCAGGGTCAGATCTCTGCCCTTGTAAGGGGTGAGGAGCTGAATGTCAGCCCTCCTCGTACACATCAAGTGTGAGTGAGGGAAGAGATTGCATGCAGTTGTGAGAATGGTTAGACATTGGTGGGAGTTGGGTGTAGTAACACAAAGAAGAGTGTGACCCTTATTATGGCAAGGCAGAGAAGGTCATTGGTCTTCTTCCAACAGTGCTGTGCATCTTTCAGATGGATGAGACAGCTCATAACATCTGATATCATGGCTTCCTCTGCTGATCCTGGACGAAGTGGACATCTATCCTGTGCACCATCCTGTTAAGCAAGATCTCTGGGTCCCTGTCACAAAGCAGAGTGCCAGTTGCTCCTTATTTTCTGTGACTGTGGCCAATATCATGAACTGTGCAGGGCATCTTTGAACTGACAGTGTCTTACTGAGTTTTTAAAGACAGCACCAGTGCCAGGTATCCCAGGGTATTCCAGGAGTGATGAGTACTTCTGTTTATACCAAACAGGAGATGAGCTGACACCATAGGGGCATGGTAACTGGTTAATGAAGTGTGTTTGGGGCAATAGCACAAGCAACAGCACACTCCCCGAGACTGAATGAAAATGAAACTTTGTCAAAATATGTTAAGATTCAGCCCTGTGTGTTTTTGTCAAAATGCCTGTCTTTTTAAGTCAATATGTGTGAGTGTTTATTGCAGCATATCTGGCTCTGTGTGTTTTGTTTGTGTAGCTGTATATTTGGTCAGTGTGTGTGTTGAGTTTTGACAGTATATGCCTCTAGCTGGATTTTTTTATCAGTTTATGTATTTGTGCCCATCTTTCTGTTCATCCATTGTATGTGCGAGGTTGTCCACTACTTTTTTCTTTTAACAAGTTTCATTTTAGATGTGACTTGATATTTTTAAGAGCTGAAGCTGATGTTATTACTGTTGATTTAAAGTACTGCATTTATTAACTAAAATGTGCACAAAATACATTATTTGGACTAAAGTGCTTCAATGAGTATTAATGAATTAGTAAACCTGTATATGGTCCTCTCTGAATTGAACTGAAAAGCCCCACTCAGGTCGACACCATCCAGTAAGTTCGACTTTGTGTGTCACAGAAGAAAGGAAGCTCAATGTGAGATATTTTTTACATTTCCTGATATCAAGCTGGTTTCCAATTTTAATATTCTGCCCCTTTCTTGCTATCTGCCCTATAAGTTTATTAAACAGCTGAATGAAGAAAAACTAGAGAAAGCTGCAACTCAAAGGAGCTAGCACACACATGCAGCAGGTAATCAGGAAAGCTAATCGAATGTTGTCCCTCATTTCAAGAAGTTTGGCGTATAGGAGTAGGCAGGACTTGCTACAATTGTACAAGGTACTGGTGAGATAACAAGGTGCAGAGCTGGATGAACACAGCTGGCCAGGCAGCATCGGAGGAGCAGGAAAGCTGATGTTTTGGGTCTGGACCCTTCTTCAGAAAATGATTTCCTGCTCCTCTGATGCTGCTTGGCCTGCTGTGTTCATCCAGCTCTGCACCTTGTTATCTCAGATTTTCCAGCATCGGCACTTCCTACTATCTCAAGGTACTGGTGAGACCAGATCTAGAGTACTGTGAGCAGGTTAGGCATCCTTATTTAAGAAAGACATAATTTCATTGGAGGCGGTTCAATAGGATGATTCCCAGTATGAAGGGATTGTCTTCTGAAAGGATATTGGAGTGGGAGTGGGAGGGGGAGGATCTGGTTGTTGCGGTCCACGTTGGGACGAACAACATAGACAAAGCTAGGGTAGAGGACCTGTTCAGGGATTATCAAGCACTAGGAAAGAAATTGAAGTACAGGTCCTCAAGGGTCATAATCTCCGGATTACTGCCTGAGCCACGTGCCAATTGGAGTAGGGAAAAGAAAGTTAGGGAAGTAAACACGTGGCTAAGGGATTGGTGTGGGAAAGAGGGATTCCATTTCATGGGGCATTGGCATCAGTTTTGGAACCGGGGGGGATCTGTACCGTTGGGACGGTCTCCACCTGAACATATCTGGAACCAGTGTTCTAGTGAAAAGGATAAATGGGGTGGTCAGTAGGACTTGAAACTTCTGAGTTGGGGGAAAGGGAAAGTGACAGGGAGTATGGAGTTAAATGGAAAGATAAGCAACGGTTCAGCATGTGTACAGGTGGGTTTAAGCTCGAGGCAGACTAGGAATACAGCAAAAAGGAAGGATAGCTTAAGTCATCTTAGGATTTCCAATCTCTCTCATAATGATAAGAAAGTTAGCGTTAAGGCCCTTTATCTAAATGCTCGTAATATTCGCAACAAAGCAGATGAATTAACAGCACAAATCCTCTTGAATGATTATGATGTGGTAGGCATCACAGAGACACGGTTGCAGGGAGTTCAGGACTGGCAGTTAAACATCCAAGGATTCACAACATATCGAAAATACAGGGAGGTGGGCAGAGGGGGCGGGGTTGCCTTGTTAGTCAAGAATGAAATTAAATCTACGGCATTCAATGACATAGGGTCAGAGGATGTGGAGTCTGTCTGGGTGGAGTTGAGGAACACAAAGGCAAAAAGACCACAATGGGAGTAATGTACAGACCTCCGAACAGTGATCAGGACCAGGGAGTGGGAGGGGGAGGATCTGGTTGTTGCGGTCCACGTTGCAAGATGCACCGAGAAATAGATAGGGCATATCAGAAAGGCAAGGCCACAGTGATCATGGGGGACCTCAGTATGCAGGTGGACTGGGTGAATAATGTTGCTGGTGGATCCAAAGAAAGGGAATTCATGGAATGTTTGCAGGATGGCTTTTTGGAACAGCTTGTGATGGAGCCCACAGGGGAGCAGGCTATTCTGGACTTAGTGCAATGTAATGAGCCAGACTTTATAGATCTTAAAGTAAGGGAACACTTAGGAGGCAGCGATCATAATATGGTAGAGTTCTGTCTGCAGTTTGAAAGAGAGAAGGCAAAATCTGATATAATGGTGTTATAGTTAAATAAAGGTAATTACAGGGGCATGAGAGAGGAATTGACGAAAATCGACTAGAAGCAGAGCATGGTGGGGAAGACAGCAGAGCAACAATGGCAGGAGCTTCTGGGTGTAATTGAGGACACAGTACAGACGTTCATCCCAAAGAAAAGAAAGATTATCTGGGGTGGGATTAGACCGCCATGGCTGACAAAGGAAGTATCAAAGGAAATGTATTGAAGAGAAAGAGACAGCCTATAAAGTGGCCAAGAGCACTGGGAAATCAGAAGATTGTGAAGGCTACAAAAACAGAGGATAACAAAGAGAATTAAGGAAGGAGATGATCAAATATGAAGGTAGGCTAGCTAGTAATATTAGAAATGATAGTAAAAGCTTCTTTCAATACATAAGAAACAAATGAGAGGCAAAAGTAGACATTGGGCCTCTCCAAATTGATGTTGGAAGGCTCGTGATGGGAGATAAGGAAATAGCTGAAGAACTTAATAAGTACTTTGCATCAGTCTTCACAGTGGAAGACATGAGTAGTATGCCAACAATTAAGGAGAGTCAGGGGGCAGAGTTGAGTATGGTAGGTATTACAAAAGAGAAAGTGCTAGAAAAGCTACAAGGTCTAAAAATTGATAAATCTCCTGGCCCTGATGGGCTACATCCTAGAGTTCTGAGGGAGGTGGCTGAGGAAATAGCAGAGGCTTTGGTTGTGATCTTTCAAAACTCACTGCAATCTGGGAACGTCCCAGATGATTGGAAAATTGCTGTTGTAACCCCCTTGTTTAAGAAAAGATCAAGGCAAAAGATGGAAAATTATAGGCCGATTAGCCTAACCTCGGTTAGAACATAGAACATAGAACATAGAACAGTACAGCACAGAACAGGCCCTTCAGCCCACAATGTTGTGCCGACCATTGATCCTCATGTAAGCACCCTCAAATTTCTGTGACCATATACATGTCCAGCAGTCTCTTAAATGACCCCAATGACCTTGCTTCCACAACTGCTGCTGGCAACGCATTCCATGCTCTCACAACTCTCTGCGTAAAGAACCTGCCTCTGACATCCCCTCTATACTTTCCACCAACCAGCTTAAAACTATGACCCCTCGTGCTAGCCATTTCTGCCCTGGGAAATAGTCTCTGGCTATCAACTCTATCTATGCCTCTCATTATCTTGTATACCTCAATTAGGTCCCCTCTCCTCCTCCTTTTCTCCAATGAAAAGAGACCGAGCTCAGTCAACCTCTCTTCATAAGATAAGCCCTCCAGTCCAGGCAGCATCCTGGTAAACCTCCTCTGAACCCTCTCCAAAGCATCCACATCTTTCCTATAATAGGGCGCCCAGAACTGGACGCAGTATTCCAAGTGCGGTCTAACCAAAGTTTTATAGAGCTGCAACAAGATCTCACGACTCTTAAACTCAATCCCCCTGTTAATGAAAGCCAAAACACCATATGCTTTCTTAACAACCCTGTCCACTTGGGTGGCCATTTTAAGGGATCTGTGTATCTGCACACCAAGATCCCTCTGTTCCTCCACGCTGCCAAGAATCCTATCCTTAATCCTGTACTCAGCTTTCAAATTCGACCTTCCAAAATGCATCACCTCGCATTTATCCAGGTTGAACTCCATCTGCCACCTCTCAGCCCATCTCTGCATCCTGTCAATGTCCCGCTGCAGCCTACAACAGCCCTCTACACTGTCAACGACACCTCCGACCTTTGTGTCGTCTGCAAACTTGCTGACCCATCCTTCAATTCCCTCGTCCAAGGGGTTGTTGGTAAAATTCTAGAATCCATTGTAAAGGATGAGATTTCTAAATTCCTGGAAGTGCAGGGTCAGATTAGAAAAAGTCAGCATGGATTTAGTAAGGGGAGGTCGTGCCTGACAAACCTGTTAGAATTCTTTGAAGAGGTAACAAGAATGTTAGACCAGGGAAACCCAGTAGATGCTATCTATCTAGACTACCAAAAGACCTTTGATGAGGTGTCTCACGGGAGGCTGCTGAGCAAGGTGAGGGCCCATGGTGTTTGAGGTGAGCTACTGGCTTGGATTGAGGATTGGCTCTCTGACAGAAGGCAGAGAGTTGGGATAAAAGGCTCTTTTTCGGAATGGCAACCGGTGATGAATGGTGTCCTGCAGGGTTCAGTGTTGGGGCCGCAGCTGTTCACCTTATATATTAATGATCTGGATGAAGGGACTGGGGGCATTCTGGCAAAGTTTGCTGATGATATGAAGATAGTGGACAGGCAGGTAGTACTGAGGAAATGGGGAGGCTGCAGAAGGATTTAGACAGTTTAGGAGAGTGGTCCAGGAAATGGCTGGTGAAATTCAACGTGAGCAAGTGCGATGTTTTGCACTTTGGAAAAAAGAATACAGGCATGGACTATTTTCTAAACAGTGAGAAAATTCGTAAAGCAGAAGTACAAAGGGATCTGGGAGTGTTGGTCCAGGATTCTCTAAAAGTTAACTTGCAGGTAGAGTCCGTGATTAAGAAAGCGAATGTAATGTTATCGTTTATCTCAAGAGGGTTGGAATATAAAAGCAGCGATGTGCTTCTGAGGCTTTATAAAGCTCTAGTTAGGCCCCATTTACAATACTGTGTCCAATTTTGGGCCCCACACCTCAGGAAGGACATACTGGTGCTGGAGCGTGCCCAGCGGAGATTCACACGGATGATCCCTGGAATGGTAGGTTTAACGTACAATGAATGGCTGAGGATCCTGGGATTGTACTCATTAGAATTTAGGAGGTTGAGGGGAGATCTAATAGAAACTTACAAGATAATGTATGGCTTAGAAAGGGTGGACACTGGGAAATTGTTTCCGTTAGGCAGGGAGACTAGGACCCGTGGGCACAGCCTTAGAATTAGAGGGGGTAAAATTTAAAACAAAAATAAGGAGACATTTCTTCAGACAGAGAGTAGTGGGCCTGTGGAATCCATTGCCATGGAGCGCAGTGGAGGCCGGGACGTTAAATGTCTTCAAGGCAGAGATTGATAAATTCTTGATCTTACAAGGAATAAAGGGCTACGGGGAGAGTGCAGGGAAGTGTAGTTGAAATGCCCATCAGTCATGATTTAAATGGCAGAGTGGACTTGATGGGCCGAGTGGCCTTACTTCCACTCCTATGTCTTATGGTGAAAAGGTTAAATAAGTTAGGACTCTACTCTTCGGAGATTACAAGAATGAGAGGTGATATCATTGAGACATAGAAGATTCTTAAGTAGCTTTACAGGGTAAATTTTGAGAGAATGTTTCTTGTCATGGGAGAATCTCTGACTTCAGGCGGCATTGTCTCTGAATGAAGGATTGCCAGCTTAAGACTGAGATGAGGAAAAATTTCTTCTCTGAATGTTGAGTGTCTTTTGATCTTCTTGCCACAGTGACCCGTAGACAGGATCTTTCTGTA
Source organism: Stegostoma tigrinum (assembly GCF_030684315.1). Classification (NCBI taxonomy): domain Eukaryota; kingdom Metazoa; phylum Chordata; class Chondrichthyes; order Orectolobiformes; family Stegostomatidae; genus Stegostoma; species Stegostoma tigrinum. Next base: position 411,116 of record NC_081354.1, read on the forward strand.
TATTTAAGGCTGAGGACAGGGCAGGAAAGTGGATGCGAAGAGTTGCAGATCAGGCTTGAAGGGCCAAACAGCCTATTCCTGTTCCTACCACTTATGTTTCTTATGGTTTTATTCTCATTAAATGACCTGTTAATATTCCATGTTCGAGAGAATATGAGCTTGGGTTCAGTAACCTGACCTCATAACCCCCTTATTGCCTGTATTATTCGTCAGTCTGCACTGGATTTGGTAGTACAGTTACAGATGCAGTAACTCTGTATAACTATAACCTAACTTGAGAAGTAAAAGCTTTGGAGGTTTTCTCATTTATGAAAATCTGAATTACCTAAACCTCCCCATCTCCCCTTCCTCCTTTAAGATCCTCCTCAAAATCTAACTCTTCCCATTTGACCTACTATCTATTTAGGTGGCTGTACATCAAGGTTTAGAGTCATGGTGATACAGCATAGAAACAGGTCTTTCAGCCAACCATGTTTATGTGGACCAACAACCACCAAACTAATCCCATTTACCTGCACTTGGTCCATAGCCTACCATGCCCTGACAGTCTAAGTATTCATCCAGGTGTTTCTTAAATATTGCGAGAGTACCTGCCTCCACCACCTCTCAAGCAGCACATTCCACATTTTTACCACCCTCTGGGTGAAAAAGTATTTCCTCGTAAACCACTTACTCCTCACCTTTAACTTATGCCCCTGGTCTTAGATACATTGTGAGACTCTCATGATCTATACTGTTCATGCTCTTGTAATTTTATATACCTCAATCACATCTCCTCTCAGCCTCCTCTGCTCCGAGGAAAGTGCACACAGCCAATCTCGTCTCTCCGCACAACTGAGACTTCTCCCAGGCAACATCCTGGTAAATTTTATCCACACTCTGTCCAGTGTAATCACATCTTTCCGATAGTGTGATGACCAGAACTGCACACAGTACTCCATGAGTGGCCTAACCAAGATTTTTAAATTTTATAATAAGGCTTCCCTATTCCTATGTTGCATACCCTGGCTAATAAAAGCAAGCATCCTGTATGCCTTTTTCACAACTGTGCCTACCTGCCCTGACACTTTCAGCGATCTAAGGACTTATACGCTGAGGTTCCTTTGTTCCTCAGTACCCCCTAGTACTGTTCATCATGTATGTTCTTCACTTAGTAGAACTCCCGAAATGCATCACTCACGCTTGCCAGGGTTAAATTCCATCTACCATTGTTCTGAGATCATGGGAACTGCAGATGCTGGAGAATCCAAGATGACAAGGTGGTAGAGCTAGATGAACACAGCAGGCCAAGCAGCATCTTAGGAGCAGGAAAGCTGAAGTTTCGGGCCTAGACCCTTCCCTGAAACGTCAGCCTTCCTGCTCCTGAGATGCTGCTTGGCCTGCTGTGTTCATCCAGCTCTACACCTTGTTATCTCTGCCAGTGTTCTGCCCAGTTTACCAGCGGATCAATATCAAATTGTAGCTTGACTATTCCACTTCATTCACAGCGCCACTAAGAATTTTTATGTCAATTGCCAATTTTCTAATTGGGATTTTGTCAGAGTTGGTATAATCCACACCAACTGCACTATCCTAATCAATATATTTAGTCACCTTTTCAAAAACCCAATTAAATTATAGATGCATACGGTGCAGAAAGAGCCTTTAGCCCATCATGCCTGCATGACATAACACTCATTAGAGATGCACTACGCTGAATTTCCTGCACTTTGCATATCCTTGAATGTTATGATATTTGAAATACTCTTTCTAATATTTTTTAAAGGCTGTAAGGTTTCTGGCCTCCTCTACCTTCCCAGGTAGTGCATTCCATTATTCCCACTGTCCGCTGAGTGAAAAGGTTTCTCCCCAAAACCCTTCCTGATCTCCTGTCCTTACTGTAAAACTATTCCCTCTTGTGATTGACCGCTTAAACAAAGGGAACAGTCACCCTGTCCATATCCCTCATAATCTTATACACCTCAATCACGTTTCCCCTCAGTCTTCTATACTGTAAAGAAAACAATCTAAGCCTATTTAATTTCTCCTTGTAGCTTAATTTTTCTATCCCAGGTAACATCCTGTTGAACCCCCTCTGTACCACCTGTAGTGCTATCACATCCTTTCTGTAGTGAGGTGACCAGACTGCACACAGTACTCCAGTTGTGGCCTGACTAACTCTTTGTACACCTTCAACATTACCTTCTTGTTGTTATACTCCATGCCTCAACTGATGAAAGCAAGTGTCCCATATGCTGCTGTAACTATCCTATTCATATGCTTTGCCGACTTCAGGGATCTGTGAATCATTATCCCATTGCTTCTCTCAGCTACCCAGTGTCCTGCCATTCATTAAATACTCCCTTGTCTTGTTTTTTTCCTTCAAAGTGCATCACCTCTCACTTATCAGAGTTAAACACTATCTGCCACTGGTTTGCCCTTCTGACCAACCTGTATCTTCCTATAACCTACAATCATCTTTGCCATTGACCACTCTACCAATCTTGATGTCATCTGCAAATTTACTTAACATTCCCCCTGATGTTTTCATCTATAACATTCTTGTATATAACAAACAACAAGAGTCCCAGTACTGATCCTTGTGGTACACCGCTGAACACTAGCCTCCAGTCACTCAGCCTTCTATCACCACTGTTTGTGTCCTATGACTCTGCCAGTTTCTGATCCACCTCACCAAGTTTCCGTCCATTCCATGTGCTTTCACCTTCTCAGCCTCCTATATGGGACCTTGTCAAAAGCGTTGCAAAAATCCATATGAACTACATCAACTGAACTCCCATTTTTACACACTTGATCACATTTTTAAAGAATTCTAACAAATTTGTTAGGCATGACCTCCATCTGACAAAGCCATGCTGACTATCCCTGATTATCTCATGCCTTTCCATGTGGGAATTAATTCGTTCTTCCCTAATTTTCTCAAGTATTTTCCTGACAACTGATATGAGACTCACCAGTTAGTAATTTCCTGGTTCATCTCCACCACCTTCTTGAAAAGTGGAACCACATTAGCCATCCTCCAGTCCTCTGGCACTTTACCCATGGCCAGAGAGAAATTAAAAATTTGTGTCAAAGTCCCTGCAATTTCCTGCCTCGTCTCCCACAGCAGTAGGGATGTAATTCATCTGGGCCAGGGGATTTGTCTGTTTTTTTTTTAGCCCAGCAGAGCCTCCAATACCTCACCATTTCTGATGTCAAACTTTGAAAGTTCTTCACAGTCCCTCTTCCTGAATTCCATACCTACATTTTCCGTTTCCAGTGTAAAAACCAAAGGTAAAAGTATCCATTCAGTATCCTACCAATACCCTACAGCTTCACACACAGGTTGCTGCACCCGCGCACACTCTCCTCCTCTTCCCCCCCCCCCCCTCCCGTCGAGAATGGGCCCTAAACTCTTTCCCTGGTTAACCTCTTTCTTTTAGTGTGTTTGCAAACTATCTTTGGATACTCCTTATTCCTGGAAGAGAGTTCGTAACTCCTTTCTCAGGCTCTATTCTTGCTTTTCTCATTACTTTCTTAAGTTCCCTCTTGCACGTCCTCTAGGGCCACACCTGAATTGCTCCCTTTTGACTTGCTAAAAACCTGCTCCTCTTTATATAGCTCTTAATTGTCCTAGACATCCAGGAATCTCTAAATTTATTGCTCCTATATTTCCCTCTGAAGGTACATATTGGATGTGTACTTTCTCGATTCCTTTTTGATTTAGACTTAGCCACACGGAGCTGTTCCCGGTCTACTGTGACCAGATCCTGCATTGTTCTAATAAAATCTGCCTTCCCCTAATCCAAAACTATCTTTTGCAAGCCACCATTTTCCTTATTCGGAACAAATTTAAACTGTATCATGTAATGTTCGCTATCGCTAAAATGTTCCCCCACTGCCACATCGAGCGTTTGTCTGACTTCTTTTCCCAGAACCAGATCCAGCACTGTGCCATCCCATGTTGGGCCTTCTATATATTGATACAAAAAGTTCCCCTGGGTACGTTTGGAGAAATCTGCCCTCTCTAAGCCCTTGACATGATAATAGTCAGACGGGATCTCCTCACAAATTTGAACTGATTATCCCTGCATTTCCAAGTGTTGAATAATTCTGTACTTCAGAATTTTTTCTTATAATTTCCCTACTACTGACATCAGGCTAACTGGTTTGTAATTATCTGGCCCACCTCTGCTGTCCTTCTTGAAGGAACTACAATAGCTATCTTTTAGCAAGTAACACTTCACCTGTAATCAATGAAATATTAAATATTTCCATCAAGGCCCCAACAATCTCCTCTTTCACCTCTCATACCAGCCTGGGATGTATCTCATCAGGCCCAGGGGATTTCAGCACCTCTATGCACACTAAAACATCTAATAATCTAATTAATTTTAACATTTTCTTGACCCTCACCATCCCAACTGAAATCCTGAGCTACAATGTCCAACTCCTCTGTGAAGACATGAGAAATATTAGTCTGAAATCTCACCCATGTCCACTGGTTCCATGCTTAAGTTACCTCTTTGGTCACTTTCCCTGGTAATCATCTTAATATACTTATAAAGTGCCTTGGGAGCATTTCCTTAATCCTGTCTGCCAAAGATAGTTCATAATATCTTTCATAACCCTCTTTCATAATTTATTTTTTAAACAACCCCCTACATACACAATACTTTTGAGGTACTACCCTGTTTTTAATGTTGTGTACCTAGCATTTTTCTTTATCAAAGTCTTGAAATCCCTTAACATCCCTTTTGACTCCAGTGAAGTACCTTGGGATATTTTACTGCATCATAGGTGCTATATTTGCACAAGATCTTGATGTTGAAAGAGGTTTTTGGGTAAACAGAGACAAGACATTTTTATTTGTGGTTGCCACCTGGTGGCTGGGCAGATTTGGAAGACTTCAAGTAGTGCAGTGTGGCCTCACTAATAAGCTATTGATGTTGTGTTTCCCCTAGACTGAATTAATATGTGGGTAGAACCTGACTGTAGCTTCCTAGAAATGGCAGAAGTGCATCTGTGCAAGACTCAGGCCTCAGGCCTAGAGAAGTGAGGAGTGTGGTCACTGGCCTGATCAAATCCAAGTGAAAAAGCCCCAGCTCCATTCCCCTCCCCAACTGATGGCCTGTCTAGCCCTTAGAATCAGGATCAGTTTATTGAACATATCGAGCAGTAACAATATCCGTGTTCTCGCTCAGGCAAACATGCACAGTATCAAAGCATTGATCACACCAGAAATAGCTTCAATGGGCTGACCACGTGTTATAGAATCATAGAGTCATACAGTACAGAAGAAGCTGTTGGGCCCATCATGTCTGTTCTGCATGTCAGCTGGAACTCCTGAAATAAACACTTGGGGCTCGATACCACATGGGATCCCCAAGAGGGTAGAAGAAACACCTTTGAGATCATTCTCAAAATCTTGCTGAAACGGTAGACCTAGGAATTCCTGCCCAACGACTGATGAAAATGGAGGGAAATCATCTGGGAGTACCTTGAATCTCTTTGCTGATAGTCTGAAGCCAGTTATCGACAGAGGAAGGTGTGTGGGAGCCCAGGCATCCTTCATTCCCAACTGTCTGAACTACTGGCTAACCCACCAGTAACAGAGACTGGAGGCCATGCAGTGAATTTTTCAGTTATCTGAAAACTTGTTGTTAGTGCAGAACTAAGTCATCCTTGAACACAAGGGCCTACCTCAGAACAGATTTTTATTTGTAAGGAAATTCAACATAAGGGGACATCGATGGTCATGAATAAGCATTTTAAGGAATTCAGAAGAAACTATTTTATCCAAAGAATGGTGAAAATATAGAGTTGACCACCAACTGGTATAGCTGAAGCAACGCGCAGAAATGAATTCAAAGAAAAGCAAGATAAACACATAGGAAGAAATCCTTGCATTTACGTGATGCCATTCATGACAACGGGGCGTGTCAAACAGCGAAGTACTTTCAAGGTAGGAAACATGACAGCCAAGGAATCGAAGAATATGTTGTTGGTTGTGGGCGTGTTGATGTGGTGTAAATACCAGATTGGAACAGATGAGTGCAATGGCCTGTTCGGTGCCTTAAACCAATCGTGGGAAATAGTTTAGCAGATAGCTTTAGTGGATTTTCCCACTTTCAACTTGCTTCCTCTAAAACAGTAGAAAATCTACCAACTAACTGGTGTGGATATGGTTGAGACACGTTCAGCAAGTTGACCTGCCAATTTGGTGACTGCATTCACTTTAAGAAATAAATCTATTTTCCAAAACCAAAAAAATTTTGTTGAGTTGGTGTTGGGGCAATAAAGTTGAAGTCCTCATTTAGAAAAAAAAGATTTGTTAATCTACTTTTTCTTTCATGCTCTTTTCTAGTGCAATGTGTGGTGCTTTCTCAACTGCAACTGATGCTTGGCAGACTTCAAGATATTAGAAAGGTGAGATGTTTTTGTACAGTTTATATCCAAGCAATTTTTCACTCAAGTCAGGTAGTTAATATTGAGCTATTTATTAAGTAAGCAATATCATTCATGCAGCTTTCCTCAATATGCCTTGAATATAAGAAGCATGAGATTCTAAGGAAGGGTCACTCAATTTGAAACATTAACTCTGATTTCTCTCCACAGATTCTACCATACCTGTTGAGCTTTTCCAGCAACTTCTATTTTTTGATTCTTATTTATAGCATCTGCGGTTCTTTTGGATTTTATTAGAATCACAATCAAGATTACACCTCAGTCCCACCCTCCTGCATTGCTTATATGTTCAGAACCTCTTAATATCCAAACATCTGTTAGGTCTATCTGGAATATACCCATAACTAAGCATTCATAGCTACTTGTGTTAGACAGTTCCAAAGATTATAAAATATAAATTACAATAATTATACATATGTTCTCTTCCCTGTTCTGGTGAAAGGACACAGACCTGAAACATGAATGGTGTTTCTTTTTCCCCTCCACATATGTGATCAGCGTAATTTCGGTACTTTGTTTTAATTACTTTGCTACCTTCGTCTTTACTTATAATTTTAAAGTTCTGCATCTTATTCGAGATTCCACCTTCACACCAGATTAGATCATTTCTCCTTGTCTGCTTCATAGGTCTCTTCCTCATTTAACCTTGGTTAAATCAACTCATAACCTTCTAAAGGCCAGAGAATGCAGGATGACAGGTTTATACAATACATTCTCATAAAGTAACCCTTTAAACTCTGGTATAAATCTAGTGAATACAAAAACAGATCGTTTCGAGATCCAGGGACACAGCTGTTGCCAAAATATAATGTAATTCATTTGATCTTTAACTCAATTAATTCCTGTTGAACAGAAGTTTTCCTGAAATTTGATTGTCTCCAGTCCTCAGTTTTGACCTTAATTCTGGTCTTGTTCTTAAGGTCAAATTGTTTTATATAAATGTGCTTAAACATGTAGGCCTAATATTCTGCTTAGGTCACATTAAGCACATACATTCAAATTGTTGATATTTCCAACAACCTGAGCATTTGAATATTTTTATTTCACTTGTTTTTCAACCTTTTCTGATTTGCTGTATTTTTTAATGGGATGTGGGCATCATTGGCTGGGACACCATTTATTGCCCATCTCTCATTGCCCAGAGGACAGTTAAGACTCGACCACATTGATATGGGTTTGGAGTCACATGTAGGCCAAGTCAGGTGAGGATGGAAGATTTCCTTCCCAAAAGGACATTAGTGAACCAGATGCGTGTTTTATAACAATTGGCAATGTTTCATGGTCCTTATTAAGTCTTATTTCGATGAATGAATAAAATGAAAAGATTATTATTGTATTCAAATTCTACCATCCGCTGTGGAGGGATTCAAGCCTGGCTTAACAGAACATTACCTAGGTGTCTGTATTAACAGTGTAGTGATAATGCCACTCGGTCATTGCCTACCCCTATTTTAATGTAGAAGCTGGTTGTCAAGACGAATTACTATGATTTGTCTGTTCTCATGCTATTTGTGCATTTAGGTTTAGTAATTTGTTCAGCTACTTGTGGGATTTTAAGACCATCGTAATTACGGCATACCTCATTTCATTCTTTTTCCATCAATTTGAATTGAGCAGGCTTTACAGTAGGATAGCTCTTTGGTGGTGGTTTGGCATTACAGCTTTGTGTAATCAGGTGTCTGGTTCTGTGATTTGTTTCATGCAAACTGTGTGAGTTGGTAACATTTTATGATTCTGAAATTAATTATTAACTTAAGTATTTCTGTAGCCATGGTGGTTTCTTTTAAAGCTGTTTTTGAGGCCTGGCTTTAGGATAAATGGGATTTTGTGCACCGCTAATAGATTTTTGTTCACCTTAGATTGTTTTGTGACTGAGCAAGATAAATAATGGGCCTCAAGGGTAGCTAGAGATTTCTGGAACCTGTTTGTTTTTAGGCTTGAGGGGAACACCAGCTTGGCGAGGGAGGTTCTTTGTTTTACTTTTGAGTTTTGGGCAGACCTGTAAAGTTCTTAAATGACAATGGCTGGATAGATCGGGGAAGGTTATGGTGAAAGTAGATTACTTTGGAGTAAAGACTTAATGTTAATCCCAGACTGGAAGTGTTGTGATAAATCCTGAAGAAGTTACTAAAGGTCGGCATAACATCGAGGGCCGAGGGGCCTGTACTGTAATGTTCTAAAAGTTGAGTATATTTAAGCTTGTGTCTAATAGCTCCAGGAAGAGGCTCCAGTAAATAAGTTAAAATGATAAGTGATTAATGGTTACTACATGAAGTGCTTTTGGGTACCGTAGAAGGTGTGTTTTGTATCCTACCCAAGTTTTTTTTTATTTTTGAAGGAGTATTTTATGTTTAATGTGATTATGCTTTTATTGTATGTTGAAAAATCCTTGAATTTGGATTACAAGTAGATAGCATACTTTATTCTATCTTTGTCTTCATTACTTTTGTTAATAGATTTCTGTTTTAATGTTAAAACAAGAACTCAGCATTGCATGCATATGTTTTAGCAAGAAGCAGCTTCATTAAAACCAAACCAAAACAAAGTGTGATCACTCAAACCAGGTTTCACTCTGGGATCTGACCTATCCAGTGAAAACATCAGCTGGGACAGTAATGTTTGCAAAAGATGTTTCTTCTGAAGGATTGCCTTGAAATATTTGTAAAGACTGTATTTTTATTTTTCTGTGTTTTTCATTGTGGACTGAAATCAGAAAAGGATTCTTTTAAAGCCAATGGTTAGGGATAGAATTGCTGTACTTTTAAAAATCAGTTATTGAAACTCATTGTAAGTTGTGTTTCTCCAGCTGCTTTGTGCAAGCAGCAGAGGAGACCCTTTGCAGATGGCTGGCACATGGGGCTGTACACTGAGCGAGTTTCATTCAGCAGCAGGTTGCTGATTGGCTTTGGGGTTATAACCAGGTGTGGATTCCAAAGACCATCAGCTTGACAGTGACTTCCTGATTTACTCCTGGGTAGCTGAACAGATTGTGACATATATTGACAGAAGCTTTGGGACCTCTGCAAGTACATATGTGTCTTTCTCTCCAGTAAAATACCCAAAACCTAAGGAAAGCCAGTTTATTTGTCTTTACCAACGACTGTAAAGCTGTTTACTTAACCAATAACTAAGAGATTTTGCAATTATCACATCAGTCACTTGTGCCACTTGCCAAGGAATAAAAAGAACGTAGAGAAAAGAGACGAAAGATCAGAAAATCCTGGCAAGCTAAAAGATCATTTCAGTCAATTAAATTGTATCCTCATTCTTTTACCCTCTCCATCCATGGTTTATATTCTTTTATTGTCTGTCTGTACACATGATGGGGTAGGGCAGGGGAAATGTTTAGAAAGTGTTGACAAATTTAACTGGTAGAGTTTACATTGACAGATCATGGCTTACCTGTGATTAGAATCCGCTTATTTATAATACAGGGATATGAAGACCGAGTGGTATTATCACTTGATTATTAATCTAGAAACTCAGCTAATGAATTAGGAAGCCAGGTTCAATTCTTGCTATGGCAGATGGTGGAAATATGAATTCAATTTTTAAAAAATCTGGAATTAAGAATCTACTGATGATGGTGAAACCATTGTTGATTGTAGGAAAAGCCCATCTGGTTCACTAATGAAATCTGCCATCTTCACCTGATCTGGCCTACATGTGAGTCTGGACCCACAGCATTGTAACTTACCTTCAACTGCCCTCTTAAATGGCCCAACAGGCCATTTAGTTGTCTCAATCGCTATAAAGTTTCAGAGAAATGAAACCGGATGGATCAGCTGGGCGTCAACCTAGGCATCAGAAAAGACAACGGTAGAAACAGACCTGTTAACCCTGCAAAGTCCTCCTCACTAACAACTGTGGCTAGTGCTAAAACTGGGAGAGCTGTCTCACAGACTAGTGAAGTAACAGCCTGACATAGTCATTCTCCTGGAATCATACCTTACAGACAATGTCCTCGGCACTGCCATCACCATCTCTAGATATATCCTGTTCTGTGGCAAGACTGACCTAGCAGAGGTGGCAGCACACTAATATACAGTCGGGAGGGTGTTGCCCTAAGAATCCTTAACATTGACTGCGGGTCCCATAAAGCCTTATGGCTTCAGGTTTAACACGACCAAGGAAACTTCCTGCTGAATCCACATTCTGGCATTTCTCATCTAATGAATCGGTACCCCTCCATGTTGAGCAACACTTGTAGGAAGCACTGAGGGTGGAAAGGGCACAGAACGTACTCTGATTATGGGATTTCAATGTCCACCTCCAAGAGTGGCTCCTCAGCAGCACTAATCATCAAGCTGGTTGGGTCCTAAAGGACAGAGCTGCTAGACTGGGTCTACAGCTGGTGGTGAGGGAACCAACAAAGGGAAAAATATACTTAATCTCATCCTTACCATCCTGCCATCCGCAGACACATCTGTCCATGACAGTGTCAGTACGAGTGACCACGGCACAGTCCTTGTGGAGACAAAGACTCGCCTTCACATTGAGAATAACCTTCATCATGTTGTCTGGCAGTATCACTGTGCTGCATGAGACAGACTTCGTACAGATCTAGCAACTCAAGACTGAGCATCCCTGAGGTGCTGCAGGCCATCAACAGCGGCAGAACTTAACTCCATCACAATCTACGAGTTCATGGCCCGGCATAATCCCCCAACTCAACCATTGCCATCAAGCCAGGGGATCAACTCTGGTTCAGTGGAGAATGCTGGAAATCATGCCAGGAGCAGCAAATGAGGTGTCACCCTGGTGAAGCTGCCAACAGGACTACTTGCACGCCAAACAGCATCAGTAGCAAATAATAGACAGAGCTAAGCGATCCCACAAACAACACACTACAAATATCCCCATGCTCAATGATGGAAGAGCCTAGCACATCAGCACAAAAGATGAGGCTGAAGCATTCACAGCAGTCTTCAGCGATAAGTGCCAAGTGGATGATCCATTTCGGCTTCCTCCAGTGGTCCCCAGCATTATTGGTACCAGTCTTTTAGCCAAATTGATTCATTCCATGTGATGTCAAGAAATAGTTGGAGACATTGGATACGGCCCTGACATCATTCCAGCGATAGTACTGAAGAGGTGTTCCAGAACTTACCGCTCCCCTAGCCAAGCTGTTCCAGTCCAGTTGCAACATTGGTATCTACCCAACCATGTGGAAAATTGCCCTGGTATGTTCTGTACACAAAAAGCACAACAAATCAAACCCGGCCAATTACTGCCCCATCAGTCTTCTGTCAATCATTAGTAAGGTTATGGAAGGCGTCACCAACAGTGCTATCAAGCAGCACCTGCTCAGTGATGCCCAGTTTGGGTTCCACCAGGACCACTCAGCTCCTGGTCTCATTTACGGCCTTGGTTCAAACATGGACAAAAGAGCTGAATTCCAGAGGTGAGGTGCGAGTTACAGCCTTTGACATAAAGGTTGCATTCAGCTGAATATTGCATCAAGGAGCCCTAGCAAAACTGGGATCAGTGGATGTCAAGAGGCATACTGTCTGCCGTGCTATGATCATCACCAAAGCGACAATCTAATTGCTGCCCTTAACATTCAATGGTATTACTATAACTAAATTCCCCACTATCAACATCCTGGGGGTTACTGTTGACCAGAAACTCAACTGGACTAGCTACATAAACTTAGTGGCTACAAGAACAGGTCAGTGGCTAGGAATATTGTGGCGAGTAACTTGCCTCCTGATTCCCCTAAACCTGTCCATCATCTACAAGTCACAAATTGGGAGTGTGATGGAATACTTGCCTGGATGAGTGCAACTCCAGCAGTGCTAGAGAAGCTTGACACCGTTCAGGACAAAGCAGCCCATTTGATCATCACTGTGTCCACAAACATCCACTCCCTCCACCACTGATACCCAGCATCAGTGGTGGTGACTATTTTGCAAGATGCATTGCAGAAATTAACGAAGAACCCTCAGACAGCACCTTCCAAACCCACGACCACTTCCACCTAGAAGGGCTAGGGCAGCAGGTAGATGGGAACACCACCCCCTCCAAGTTCCCATCCAAAGGACTCACCATCCTGACTTGTAAATATATCACCATTCCTTCACTGTCAAAACCCTGGAATTCCCTTGCTAAGGACGTTGTGGGTCAACCCACAGCAGGTGGAATGTAGAGGTTGAAGAAGGCAACTCACCACCATCTTCTCAAAGGCAACTAGGGACAGACAATAAATGCTGGTCAGCCAGTTTGACCTACATCCAACAAATGAATAACAAAAAGTTATTTAGAAAAGAATAAATTGATGAGGGATAGTCAGCACGGTTTTGTGAAGGGAAGGTCGTGCCTCACAAACCTTATTGAGTTCTTTGAGAAGGTGACCAAACAGGAAGATGAGAGTAAACTGGTTGATGTGATGTATATGGATTTCAGCTAGGCGTTCGATAAGGTTCCCCACAATAGGCTATTGTACAAAATGCGGAGGAATGGAATTGTGGGAGATATAGCAGTTTGGATCGGAAATTGGCTTGCTGAAAAAAGACAGAGGGTGGTGATTGATGGGAAATGTTCATCCTGGAGAGCAGCTACTAGTGGTGTACCGCAAGGGTTGGTGTTGGGTCCACAGCTGTTTGTCATTTTTATAAATGATCTGGATGAGGGCGTAGAAGGATGGGTTAGTAAATTTGCAGACGACATTAAGGTCGGTGGAGTTGTGGATAGTGACGAAGGATGCTGTAGGTTGCAGAGAGACATAGATCAGCTGCAGAGCTGGGCTGAGAGGTGGCAAATGGAGCTTAATGCAGACAAGTGTGAGGTGATGCACTTTGGTAGGAGTGACCAGAAGGCAAAGTACAGGGCTAATGGTAAGATTCTTAGTAGTGTAGATGAGCAGAGAGATCTCGGTGTCCATTTACACAGATCCTTGAAAGTTGCCATCCAGGTTGACAGGGCTGTTAAGAAGGCATACAGTGTTTTAGCTTTTATGAATAGAGGGATCGAGTTCCGGAACCAAGAGGTTATGGTGAAGCTGTACAAAACTCTGGTGTGGCCGCAGTTGGAGTATTGTGTACAGTTCTGGTCACCGCATTATGAGAAGGATGTGGAAGCTTTGGAAAGGGTGCAGAGGAGATTTACTAGGATGTTGCCTGGTATGGAGGGAAGGTCTTAGGAGGAAAGGCTGAGGGACTTGAGGCTGTTTTCATTAGAGAGAAGAAGGTTGAAATTGAAACATATAAAATAAACAGAGGGTTAGATAGGGTGGATAGGGAGAGCCTTTTTCCGAGGATGGTGACGGCGGGCATGAGGGGGCACAGCTTTAAATTGAGGGGTGAAAGATAGTGGACAGATGTCAGAGGTAGTTTCTTTACTCAGAGAGTAGTAAGGGAATGAAACGCTTTGCCTGCAACGGTAGTAGATTCGCCAACTTTAGGTACATTTAAGTCGTCATTGGATAAGCATATGGATGTACATGGAATAGTGTAGGTTAGATGGGCTTGAGATCGGTATGACAGGTCGGCACAACATCGAGGGCCGAAGGGCCTGTACTGTGCTGTAATGTTCTATGTAAAAAAGAATATAGTTATGTACAGAAACCTGATCTGTGTCTTCTGTTAGCCTAGGTCTATCAGACAGACACGTTGAGAATTTTGCAAATTTTGATAAACTGAGTAATTTTTTTTACAACTCTGGGAATAGCAAAGCTTGATGTCGAGTGTGCTACCACTGTGAGGTGTCATCATTGTCATAATTATGAAAACAATCTTCCCTACCTAGATAGTAGGAACTGCCGATGCTGGAGAATCTGATAACAAGGTGTAGAGCTGGATGAACACAGCAGGCCAAGGAGCATCAGAGGAGCAGGAAAGCTGATGTTTCTTCGTTTTCTGAAGAAGGGTCTAGACCCGAAATGCCAGCTTTCCTACTCCTCTGAAGCTGCTTGGCCTGCTATGTTCGTCCAGCTCTACACATTGTTTTATCACATTCTCACGTACCTAAATATCCCAGCTTTGTCATGAAGGTGGTTCTCATCTCATGAGAGCGAAATTCAGGCAGATATTCACTTGAGTTCTTTGTAGTGTCTTTGATGTCTGCTTTCTGACTGCATAAGTTAAGTAGTCATATATGTCTCCTGCTGTCTTTGTGCAATTTAGATCTCAGTTCGACAAATGAACCAGACACGGTTTTATATTAAAAAGAAGCAAAACTCAGTGGAGCAAGTGAATCTGCTGCTTATGGGCCTTCCTCCTCAGACATCTCGGGACGAGTGCCTCTCACTTCTTAAAAGACACATAGAGATTAATGGTAAATAAAGAAGCATCATAAAGAAAAAAAAGTGAAGATTCAATTGTTTGTTTGACTGGTTGTTATATTGATGTGTTTAACTGGTTGAATTGGACAATCAAGTTGATGGTTCACATGTTAACAAATAGTAATAAGAATAAATCTGCTTTCTCAATCACCAGTTGCACCTTTGGAACAACCACAGTGTTGAAGACCCAGTGAATTATTTTAAACTGCCGTTGTTATTATGTAGATAGATCTGGCAGAATGGTGGATCAAAAGCAGTTACCTCTTTTCTGAGCAATGGACAATGATATATTAGTTTAACATCTTTAAAAAGTGGCTGCTCAATGATGCTTCCTTTATTCGTTTTATTCTTTCGTGGGATGAAGACGTCGCTGGCTAGGCCAGTACTTATTGCCATCCCCAAATGCCCACAAGGCAGTTCAGAATCAATGCAATAGAATTAAAGGTACAGGGATTTGTAGAAATGACATTAATCAGGAATGTATCTACAGGAAATGGGACTGCAGTTGTTTGTTTGGTGCACAGGTCAGGTGAGTTTACAGGAGTTGAGTGTCATATTTGATGACTCTTGGTGCACAGTGTATTTGTATAGAACTTCCTCACAGACAGTGAATTCAATTCTTCATGGGCCCAGGTGTACTCGTGTAACTTTGGCTACAAACAAAAACAGAAATTGCTGGAAGAACTCAGCAGGCCTGGCAGCACCTGTGGAGAGAAATCAGAGTTAACATTTCAGGTCGTGTAACCCTTCCTCAGTTTTCTCTCCATAGATGCAGCCAGATCTGAGCTTTTTCAGTAATTTCTATTCTTGTTTCTGATTTACAGCATCCACAGTTCTTATGGATTTTATTTTGTAATTTTGGCCAACTATTTTGTTCACACAGTAACACCATATTCACACAGTAGAGTTGTACAGCAATCGCATACTCTGTGACAATTGCCTGTACTGATTTTCCAAGTTGTGTGCTGCAGTGCCCAATTTAAGTCACTTTTCGATACTTGTGACTTTTATCTTTGGTGCAATGCCTGCAACACATAAACCAACATATTTAGACCAACATGAGAATTCTCAGTGATCAGAATAACTGCTCAGCACCAACACAATCGTGACCAAAAACCCTGCTGCATGGCACCAATGGTTTGGTACTGTCACTAACAGAGAAATACTAAGCACTTGCATTCTGTGTTGATCTAATGGGATTAATGCTCAGAGAACAGTTACATAGAATTAAACCCTTAATACTTTCAGTAGATTGCAAAGATCAAATGATGGCATATGAACCAAACTTCAATCTCACTCTGTGACTACAAGAATGAAAAATAGATCTTGTAACAAGTTACGTTTATAGTCAAACATTTATTAGATCATATTGCAAGCAAATCAAGCCATGATAATTTTTCAGAACAGGTTTTTTATTTTAAATGTAAAAAATTTTTTTTAGAATGATTATAATCTTGTAATCTTGCTTTTAGTGCTATACAAATTTAGCAATAAGAATTCAGCTATTTACAGCCTAAATAGACAAAAAAGAGTCGTACAGCACAGTGACAGACTGTTTAGTCCAACCAGTTCATGCCGAAAATAGCCCCAAAATAAAGTAGCCCCACATGCCTGCTCTTGGAACATATCCCTCCAAACCTTTCCCATTCATTTACTTACCTATGTGTCTTTTAAACGTTGTAACTGTGTGCACATCCACTGCTACCTCAGGAAGTTCATTCCACATGTGATCCAACATCTGTAAAATTAATTTTCCCTGCATCTTTTTTCAATCTGCTTCCTCTCACCTTAAAAATGTGCCCCCTAATATTGAAATACCCCATCCTAAGGAAAAGACACCTACCACTAACCTTTGATAATGGGAACTGCAGATGCTGGAGAATCCAAGATAATAAAATGTGAGGCTGGATGAACACAGCAGGCCCAGCAGCATCTCAGGAGCACAAAAGCTGACGTTTCGGGCCTAGACCCATCATCAGGGAGGGGGATGGGGTGAGGGTTCTGGAATAAATAGGGAGAGAGGGGGAGGTGGACCGAAGATGGAGAGAAAAGAATATAGGTGGGGAGAATATAGGTAGGGAGGGGATAGGTCAGTCCAGGGAAGACGGATAGGTCAAGGAGGTGGGATGAGGTTAGTACGTAGGAGATGGAGGTGCGGCTTGGGGTGGGAGGAAGGGATGCGTGAGAGGAAGAACAGGTTAGGGAGGCAGAGACAGGTTGGACTGGTTTTGGGATGCAGTGGGTGGAGGGGAAGAGCTGAGCTGGTTGTGTGGTGCAGTGGGGGGAGGGGACAAACTGGGCTGGTTTTGGGATGCGGTGGGGGAAGGGGAGATTTTGAAACTGGTGAAGTCCACATTGATACCATTGGGCTGCAGGGTTCCCAGGCGGAATATGAGTTGCTGTTCCTGCAACCTTCGGGTGGCATCATTGTGGCAGTGCAGGAGGCCCATGATGGACATGTCATCTAAAGAATGGGAGTGGAAATGGTTTGCGACTGGGAGGTGCAGTTGTTTATTGCGAACCGAGCGGAGGTGTTCTGCAAAGCGGTCCCCAAGCCTCCGCTTGGTTTCCCCAATGTATAGGAAGCCACACCGGGTACAATGGATGCAGTATACCACATTGGCAGATGTGCAGGTGAACCTCTGCTTAATGTGGAAAGTCATCTTGGGGCCTGGGATAGGGGTGAGGGAGGAGGTGTGGGGGCAAGTATAGCATTTCCTGCGGTTGCAGGGGAAGGTAGTATGGCGCACTGACCTATACATCGCCGAGGCCAGACGCCAACTCTCCGACACCACCTCCTACCGCCCCCTCGATCATGACTCCACACCCAAGCACCAAACCATCATCTCCAACACCATTCATGACCTCATCACCTCAGGGGACCTCCCACCCACAGCCTCCAACCTCATTGTTCCCCAACCCTGCACGGCCCGTTGCTATCTCCTTCCCAAAATCCACAAACCTGCCTGCCCTGGTAGACCCATCGTCTCAGCCTGCTCCTGCCCCACCGAACTCATCTCCACCTATCTGGACTCCATTTTCTCCCCTTTGGTCCAGGAACTCCCTACCCACGTCCGTGACACCACCCACGCCCTCCACCTCCTCCAGGACTTCCAATTCTCTGGCCCTCAACACCTCATTTTCACCATTGACGTCCAGTCCCTATACACCTGCATTCCGCATGCAGATGGCCTCAAGGCTCTCCGCTTCTTCCTGTCCCGCAGGCCCAACCAGTCCCCCTCCACCAACACCCTCATCCGCCTAGCCGAACTCGTCCTCATCCTCAACAACTTCTCTTTGGATTCCTCCCACTTCCTACAGACTAAGGGGGTGGCCATGGGCCCCAGCTATGCCTGCCTCTTTGTAGGTTACGTGGAACAGTCCCTCTTCCGCACCCACACAGGCCCCAAACCCCACCTCTTCCTCCGTTACATTGATGACTGTATCGGCGCTGCCTCTTGCTCCCCAGAGGAGCTCGAACAGTTCATCCACTTCACCAACCCCTTCCACCCCAACCTTCAGTTCACCTGGGCCATCTCCAGCACATCCCTCACCTTCCTGGATCTCTCAGTCTCCATCTCAGGCAACAAGCTTGTAACTGATGTCCATTTCAAGCCTACCGACTCCCACAGCTACCTAGAATACGCCTCCTCCCACCCACCCTCCTGCAAAAATTCCATCCCCTATTCCCAATTCCTCCGCCTCCGCCGCATCTGCTCCCACAATGAGGCATTCCCCTCCTGCACATCCCAGATGTCCAAGTTCTCCAAGGACCGCAACTTTCCCCCCACAGTGGTTGAGAACGCCCTTGACCACGTCTTCCGCATTTCCCGCAACACATCCCTCACACCCTGACCCTGCCACAACCGCCCAAAGAGGATCCCCCTCGTTCTCACACACCACCCCACCAACCTCCAGATACTACGCATCATCCTCCGACACTTCCGCCATCTACAATCCGACCCCACCACCCAAGACATTTTCCCATCCCCACCCCTGTCTGCTTTCCGGAGAGACCACTCTCTCCGTGACTCCCTTGTTCGCTCCACACTGCCCTCCAACCCCACCACACCTGGCACCTTCCCCTGCAACCGCAGGAAATGCTACACTTGCCCCCACACCTCCTCCCTCACCCCTATCCCAGGCCCCAAGATGACTTTCCACATTAAGCAGAGGTTCACCTGCACATCTGCCAATGTGGTATACTGCATCCACTGCACCCAGTGTGGCTACCTCTACATTGGGGAAACCAAGCGGAGGCTTGGGGACCGCTTTGCAGCACACCTCCACTCGGTTCGCAATAAACAACTGCACCTCCCAGTCGCAAACCATTTCCACTCCCCCTCCTATTCTTTAGATGACATGTCCATCATGGGCCTCCTGCAGTGCTACAATGATGCCACCCAAAGGTTGCAGGAACAGCAACTCATATTCCGCCTGGGAACCCTGCAGCCCAATGGTATCAATGTGGACTTCACCAGTTTCAAAATCTCCCCTTCCCCCACCGCATCCCAAAACCAGCCCAGTTTGTCCCCTCCCCGCACTGCACCACACAACCAGCCCAGCTCTTCCCCTCCACCCACTGCATCCCAAAACCAGTCCAACCTGTCTCTGCCTCCCTAACCTGTTCGTCCTCTCACCCATCCCTTCCTCCCACCCCAAGCCGCACCTCCATCTCCTACGTACTAACCTCATCCCACCTCCTTGACCTGTCCGTCTTCCCAGTACTGACCTATCCCCTCCCTACCTCCCCACCTATACCTTCTCCACCTATCTTCTTTTCTGTCCCTCTTCGGTCCGCCTCCCCCTCTCTCCCTATGTATTCCAGAACCCTCACCCCATCCCCCTCTCTGATGAAGGGTCTAGGCCCGAAACGTCAGCTTTTGTGCTCCTGAGATGCTGCTTGGCCTGCTGTGTTAATCCAGCCTCTCATTTTATTACCACTAACCTTTGTTTACTTTGTCCTAGTTTAATTGATGGTCTTCATTGTCTGACCACGAGGAATCATGGTGGACCACAAGCCCACAGCCACTCTATGACAAACACTTACAAGGATTAAAGACCCCATTCCCATGACATGCAGAACCACCATGGTTTACAAAATAGCATGCAACGACTGATGCAAACATTCCATCAGACAGACCGAAAGGAACCTAACCATCAGAATGCATGAACGTCAACTAGCAGCAAAGTGGCACGACAAACTCTCATTAATATCGGCACATTCAGACAACGAAGGCCATCAGTTTAACTTGGACAAAGTAACCATGGTAGCCCAAGCAAACATAGACATGCACAGGAATTCTTAGAAGCAGTGTTCTCCACCCATACTTTAATCAAGAAACATATAGAATTGGGCCCCATAGACAAACTCATACAGATCAAAACCCAAAATGACAGTACTCACCATGATAGACCGGACAGTCTAAATTCCAAGCAAAATAGAGCAATATTGCTTCATTGGAGGCTCCACTGATGATGTCATCTAGCATGATGACGAAATGTCTGAACAAAAACAAGCCAGCTCAGCAAGCAAGTCAACGATTTCAGACTTTTTAACAACTTTGTCTACTTGTAATGCAAACTACAAAGAATTATGAGTCTGCACCCCTGGGGCCCTCTGGTCTACAACTACCCAAGGCTCTACCATTAATTGTGTAAGCCCTGTCCCTGTTTGTTGTACCAAAATGCCTCGTACTTATCCAGATAGAACTCCAGCTGCCATTTTTCAGCCCCTTGACGCATTTGGTCAAGATGCCTTTGTAATGTTAGACAACCTTCTTCACTGTCTATTATGCCACCAATTTTGGTGTCATCCACAAACTTACTAACCATGCCTTCTATATTCTCATCCAAATCATTTATACAATGTCAAACAAAAGAGGACCCAAAACAGATCTCTGTGGAACACCACTGTCACAGGCCTCCAATCTGAAAAGCAACCCTCCACCGCCACCACTCTGTCGCCTGCATTAAGCCAATTATGTATCCAGTTAGCAAGCTCAGAATTTTTGTTACTTGAATAATTTGAACTCTGGAGTATTTGTTCATTGGCACAAGGTTATATATTTCAATTTTATGTTTGTGGTCTCTGCCATGCAATTGAATGAGTGTAGTTCTATATGAAAGTAAATTGAAATAAATCTGCTTCTTTCCCCAGGGAATTTGGTGTCCTTTAGTTATGTTTACATAGACCAAGGTAAGTTGATACAGTATTTTGTATTAATTCTCAAAAAAGCCCGAGATGAATAGAATTTGTTCACTTAACTGTAAATTGCAGTTGAGATCTCTGAGTGTGTATCCAAGTACGCAAGTTGTTACATTTATTGTTTAACAACCAAATTTAGTGACTCTTAATACTAGCTATTCTGCTGCCCTCTGTATTGGTCAAGTCAAATGTAAAGTAGGTTTGTTGAGTGCTGCTGCTCTGTTTGAAATAAAGCTTTGACTTCCCACCTGGTTTGTCATCTGAACTATTCCCATTTGTGTGTCTAGCCTTGTTTTGGCTGCTGTTGACTCCCTGTGTTCACAGTATTCACATTGAGTCATGATGATTTCTGAAGTGTAGATGGAAGCTGGATTTTCTTGGTGAGCACTTGAGTCAAGTATTAGATGCTACCTGACCTTAACTTATTATTTGTTTCAGGTGCTGTTGTGCTGGAATTCTCATGTTTTGATGAAGCAGAGAGGATTTATACACAAGTTAAAGATACTACTGTCAATGACAGACAACTCACAACTGTTATCATCCCAGTCATCGAGGTAAATTCCTGAGAAGCGTATTATAAAAGAACTGAGATGGAGGGCAAATGGGACAGTGAACATCCAACATTTTGCTTTCCATACAGTGTAAGATAAAATCTTATTCCCCCATTGACAATGAAAAATTAGGTTTCACTTACTTGCCTTTCATGTCCAATTGATGATTTAGTGCCTTATTGAAGGAACAATCTCAGTACAGCCCTTCCAGACTGGTGAGGCAATGCGTCAACACTGACAGTGGGTATCATTCCCTCAAGGCTGACTGTCCAATGCTCGCATTCCCTCTTTACTGACTTTTCAATAGTGTGGCATTTTGTCACAATGACTTTGAATACCATCTCTATTGTCCCATAAACCTACAGCACCTCTGCTGACCCGTCCTCTGGGTCATTCAGTGTGCCATTCTTTCAATGCAAACCCTTCATACTGCCTTACAGCTGATAATTCAACACTTCAGTGCTTCTTCAATACTGACTCTCCTACATTGTGAACCTCCCACAATACTGAAACAAACCCAGAGTGTTGGGAAAAACTCAGTAGGACTCAGACCAGACCAGATTTCCAGCATTCACAGTATTTTGCTTTTATCTCTCAATATTGATGCCCTCACCCCCATACAATGTGAGACTGCCTTAGTACTGACCATCTGACAGTGTGACACTTCGATAGTACCGACCCTCTGACGTTTTTTTTAAAAACAAAAATTTTGAAATAAAAAGCTAGCCTAATGGCAACCATTACTGATGGTCATTAAAATCCATCTGGTTCATGGACATGCTCGAGGAAAGGAAATCTGCCATGGAATGAGAGTGCCGTTGGATAAGCCAGCATTTATTCCTCATGCTAGTTGTAGTCATTTGGTGTAGGTATACCAGCAGTGTTCTTTGAACAGGAGTTCTCGAATCATTTAGTCATTCATGGCATATGCAAGTGTTGCTGGTCAGGCCAGAATTTAATGCCCACTTTTAGTAGTGCAGAGGGCTGTTAAGAGTCCATCACAATGTGTCGTCTGGGGTCACATACAGGTCAGACCCTGTAAAGGTGGTAGATTTCCTTTCCTAAAGGGTACTCGTGAACCAGATGGGTTGTTACGACAATGAGTCATTGTTGTATGGTCATCATTAGACTAGCTTTCTATTCCAGGCTTTTTTTTTGTTTACCTTTAATGAAATTGCAATTTCACTATCTGCCATAGTGATGCATGTCACTGGAGCATTAGCATCGATTTCTGCATTATTAGCCTGTTGAAATGATCACTGAGCCACTACCTCCCACCATCATCCAGTTAGCAAGACTGAAGGAATGGCGATATATTACCAAATCAGGATGGTGAGTGGCTTGGTGGGAACAGCAGCTGATGGTGTTCCCTTGAATTTTCTTTCCTTGTCCTTCTGGATGGAAGTGGTCATTTCTAGGGATTTCTGGTGAATTTCTGCATCTTGTAAGTGGTATGCACTGCTGCTAATACACTGAGTGTTGGTGGTGGAGAAAGTGAATGTTTATGCATTTCATGCCAGTCAAGTAATCTGTTTTGTCCTGGATGGTGGCAATGTTGTTCAGTGTTGTTGGAATTGTACATATCCAGGCAAGTGGGGAGTATTCCATTCTACTCCTGATTTGTGCCTTGCAGATGGTAAACAGGTTTTACCGAGTTGGGATGCGTGTTATTGTAGGATTCCTAGCGTCTGACCTGCTGTTGTAGCTGCAGTACTTACATGATAGGCTCAGTCAATTTCTAGTCAGTTATAACCACAGGCTGTTGATAGTGCAGGATTCGATAATGCTACTGTCATTGAATGTCCAAGAGCGATGGTTAGGTTCTCTCATTGGAAGTGCTCATTGCTTGGTATTTTGCCAATTGTTAGCCCAAAGCTGGTATTGTCCAGTTCTCTGCTGCATTTGGACATTTTTCAATATCTGAGGAGCCACAAATTCTACAATAATCAGTGAACCTCACCACTTCTGATCTTATGCGGGAAGGCTATTGATGAGGCAGCCAAAGATGATTGGGCTTAGAACACCCCCCCGCCCGCCGAGGAACTCCTGTAGAATTGGCCGGTAATTGAGAGAGCTGACTTTTAACAACTACATCTCAACTGCTTTGTGTGCAATATGATTCCCCCGCAGCAGAAATGTTTCCCCTAATACCCATTCACTCTCGTTTTGCCAGAGCTCGTTAATGCCAGGCCAAGTCAAATGGCCTTGATGTCAAGGGCAGTCACTGTCACTTCGTCTCTGGAATTCAACTCTTGACCATGTTTGAACCAAGGCTTTAATGGGTTTTGGAGATGAGTGGCTCTGGTAGGACTTAAACCCGAGTGTCAGTGAGCAGGTTATTGTTAGGCAAGTGCTGTTTGATAGCACTGTGGATGACCCCTCCCAACCCTTTAATGATGATTGAGAACAGCCTGATAGGATAATAATTAGCTGGGTCAGATTTGTACAGCTTTTTGTGTACAGACATGCCTGAACAATTTTCCATATTGTCTGGTAGATGCAAGTATTGTACTGAAAGAGCTTGGTTAGGGGAGCACCTAGTTCTGGAACACACCATCACAACTATTGTCAGAATATTGTCAGGGCCCATAGCCTTTGCCGTATCCAGTTCATTCATTTTTTTTTAATAGCGCATGAATGAATTGAATGGTATGAAGGTTGGCATCTGTTTTGCTGGACACCTCTGGAGGAGGCCAAGATGGATCATCCTGTCGACACTTCTGGCTGGGGATTGTTGTGAATGCTTCAGTTCGGTTCTTGTACTTGGAGTGCTGGGCACATGTGAAGAAGAGCCTCTGGACCTGAAACATTAACCCTGTTTTCGCTCCTCAGCTGCTGCCAGACCTGCTGTGTTTAAACAACAGTTTGTTTTTGTATCTTTAAACTAACCAGCTAAAAATGCTATGTTAGTGATGTTATTTGAAAATTGACAAGGGTTGTGTTATACAATGTTTAAAAGACATTTGAATAAGTACATGAAGGGGAGGCAATGACCTAGTGATGTTATTGCTGGGCTGGTAATCCAGAGACTCGGATATTGTTCTTGGGACCTGGGTTTGAATCCTGCCATGGCTGATGGTGGAATTTGAATTCAATAAATATCTGGAATTAAGAATCTGACGATGACCATGAATCCATTGTCAATAGTTGGAAAAACCCATCTGGTTCACTAATGTCCTTTAGGAAAGGAAACTGCCATCCTTATCTGGTCTGGCCATCATGTGACTCCAGACCCACTGTAATGCGGTTGACTCTTAACTGCCCTCTGGGCAATTAGGGATGGGCAATAAATGCTGCCTAGCCAGTGTTGCCCTCATCGTATGAATTAATAAAAACAAAACGAATAGGAAATGTTGGAAGATAGTGGGCCAGGACCAGGCAGATGGGACTAGGTTAGTTTAGGATCATGTTCAGTTGGACTGAAGGGTCTGTTTCTGTGCTGTATGACTCTATGATTCTATGATTAAGGACTCCTGTTTCCTCTCTGAATCTGAAAACATTGTGTGTCAGTCAGCAATTCAGTCTCATCAGCCGGAGCTTGACACAAAGGAACTCAGAGAAGTCAATCTATTCTGACTGCTGAATCTGTACCCTTGACCCTTAAGAGGTGGAGTCCCTTTTTTGCTTTTTTTTCCCCCCCCAAACCTGTGATACTTCTGCAGAACTATGTTGTCTTGTCCTATCTCTGTGTGTTTGGGATTAAGAGGATGCATTTTAATTCTGCAGATTAGCTCAATTGATAACTAGTTTTAACTTGTATGAAGAATGAGTTTATTTATAATAAATAATTTATATTTTAGTTTTGTTGAGGAATCATTTTGAAAGTCCGTTTTGTTTAGATAACAGTTTAAAAAAAAAAGCAACAAATTAGCCATTTTGATGATTAAATAAGACACTTACATTGTGGTTTATAGAGTAGAGGGCTTAATGACTAGTGCACTACTCCCATCAGAACCAAAGAAAAACAAATTTATTTCATTTGTACAACCTCTCCTTATAACATAAATCCTGAAGTCCAGGTTTCATTCCTGTAAACCTGTGTTGTACTCCCTCCAAGGCCAGTATATCCTTGCTAAGGAATGGTGCCCAAATCTGCTCAGAGTGCTTCAAGTGCATCTCGCCAAGGCATTGTATAACTGCAGCATAACTTCTGCATCCTTGTGCGCCAGTTGACTAGATATAAAGGCCAGCATTCCTGTTCATGACATTTTAAGGACTTGTGCACCTGAACCACAAGTCTCTTTGGATGTCCAGTATATTTAACTTCATACCACCTAGAAAGTACCCTAATCTATCCTTTCTCAGTCAAAAAATAGATAACCTCAGACTTAGTGATAATGGGAACTGCAGATGCTGGAGAATCCAAGATAATAAAGTGTGAAGCTGGATGAACACAGCAGGCCAAGCAGCATCTCAGGAGCACAGAAGCTGACGTTTTGGGCCTAGACCCTTCATCAGAGAGGGGGATGGGGTGAGCGTTCTGGAATAAATAGGGAGAGAGGGGGAGGCGGACCGAAGATGGAGAGAAAAGATAGGTGGAGAGGAGACTATAGGTGGGGAGGTAGGGACGGGATAGGTCAGTCCAAGGAAGACGGACAGGTCAAGGAGGTGGGATGAGGTTAGTAGGTAGGAGATGGAGGTGCAGCTTGGGGTGGGAGAAAGGGATGGGTGAGAGGGAGAACAGGTTAGGGAGGCAGAGACAGGCTGGGCTGGTTTTGGGATGCAGTGGGGGAAGGAGAAGAGCTGGGCTGGTTGTGTGGTGCAGTGGGGGGAGGGGACGAGCTGGGCTGGTTTTGGGATGCGGTAGGGGAAGGGGAGATTTTGAAGCTGGTGAAGTCCACATTGATACCATTGGGCTGCAGGGTTCCCAAGCGGAATATGAGTTGCTGTTCCTGCAACCTTCGGGTGGCATCATTGTAGCACTGCAGGAGGCCCATGATGGACATGTCATCTAAAGAATGGGAGGGGGAGTGGAAATGGTTTGCGACTGGGAGGTGCAGTTGTTTATTGCGAACTGAGCGGAGGTGTTCTGCAAAGCGGTCCCCAAGCCTCCGCTTGGTTTTTCCAATGTAGAGGCAGCCACACCGGGTACAATGGATACAATATACCACATTGGCACATGTGCAGGTGAACCGCTGCTTAATATGGAAAGTCATCTTGGGGCCTGGGATAGGGGTGAGGGAGGAGGTGTGGGGGCAAGTGTAGCATTTCCTGCAGTTGCAGGGGAAGGTGCTGGGTGTCGTGGGGTTGGAGGGCAGTGTGGAGCGAACAAGGGAGTCACGGAAAGAGTGGTCTTTCCGTAAAGCAGACAAGGGTGGGGTTGGAAAAATGTCTTGGGTGGTGCGGTCGGATTGTAGATGTCTTGGGTGATGGGGTCGGATTGTAGATGAACCTCAGACTTGTTTACGTTGAACTCCCATCTGCCGTAGTTTTGTCCATTCGCTTAGTTTATCGATATTCCTTTGTAGTTTTGTGCTATTATCTACACGGTCTACAATGCCTAACTTTGTGTCATAACAAATTTAGATTTATGACTTTACATGCCATCATCCAAGCCACAATCGGTATCTTAATAATTTTTAAAATCTCAATTAAATCTTTTCTTGAACGTCTGAACACTAATGGAAATAGTCAGTTCCACTATTTTGGATGGAAAATATTCAACATGGTGCTCAGTTACAAGTGGTGTGCCACAAGGATCTATTCTGGGTCCTCTTCTATTTGTGATTTTCGTAAATATTTTGGATGAAGGAGCGAAAGGGTGGATTAGTAAGTTTGCGGACGATATGAAGGTGGGTCGTGTTGTGGACAGTGCAATGAGCTGTTCTGGGTTATAAAGCGACATTGATTGGATGTAGAGCTGGGCTGAGAAGTGGCAGATGGAGTTTAACCCTGAAAAGTGTGAGGTGATTCATTTTGGAAGGACAAACGTGAAAGCAGAATTCAGGATTAACAGAAAGATTCTTGGCAGTGTGAAGGAGCAGAGGGATCTTGGGGTTCATGCCCACACTTCCCTGAAAGCTGCCACCCAAGTGGATAGAGTTATTAAGAAGGCGTATGGTATGTTAGCTTTCATTAATAGAGGGATTGAGTTCAAGAGCCATGAAGCTATGCTCCAGCTATACAAAAGCCTTGTTCGGCCACATCTGGAGTATATTGTGTCCAGTTCTGGTCTCTTCACCACAGGAAAGATGCAGAAGCGTTGGAAAAGGTGCAGAGGAGATTTACCAGGATGGTGCCTGGAATAGAGGGAATGTCTTACGAGGAAAGGTTAAGAGATCTGGGGCTTTTTTCTTTAGAATGACGAAGGATGAGAGTTGACTTGATAGAGGTGTACAAAATGTTCAGAGGTATAGATTGAGTGGACACCCAGAGTCATTTTCCTAGGGTGGAGATAGCTATTATGAGGGGGCACAGTTTTAAAGTGAGTAGAGGTAGGTTCTTCACTCAGAGTGGAGGGGCATGGAATGTATTGCTGGAGAGGGTAGTGGAGTCGGCCTCATTAGGGGCATTTAAGCAACTATTAGAGAGGCATATGGATGATAGTGTAAGGTAGGGTAGAGGTTAGATAGATCTTAGGTTTAGGGTAAAAGTTGGCACAACATTGTGGGCCGAAGGGCCTGTACTGTGCCATACAGTTCTGTGTCCTTGACTATCATTTATTGCAATCGACCAGGGCTCAGCCATTGATTTTGATAGAAGTGTAACATTACTGTTCTCTGAAATATATCCTACTGCTTCTGTCATGTAAATATGTACTATTGATAACTAAACAGGAAAAAAAATCACCTGCCTGTAGAGAGATATGTAAATAAATTTGCATATTACTTCTTACTGGGCCAGAATTACTCCATTGTGTAAAGTCTGTATCTTTTTAGTTTTCTATATGTTTAATTGTGAACTAGAATGTAAAAGGAGTGGTTTAAATTTAAAAGCATGGATTGTGGAAGTAGTTCTTGCACTAATTAAAAATCAACTTTCTGAAACTCATTGTATTGCATGTTTACACTGCTGTTTTATTCAAGCCTTGGGGAGGCTGTTTATGGATATTTCCTGATCAACCTGTTCAAGGATGAAATTCCACACCTCTGGAGCAAGTTCACCTTTAACCCAGGTTTCCAGAAGTAGGGGCACTACCACTGCATTGGTAGAGCCCAAATGGGAGGCTGTTCATATCCTGGCTAGTACCAGAGAGTGGTGTACAAAGTGAGATTCAGTCATTGATTCCAATGCTGCCTTGAAATATTTGTAAGGAATGTATTTTTTGACTTTTTCTTTTGTTTTCCATTGTGGACTGAAATCGGAAAAGGATTGATTTAATGCCAAAGGTTAGGGATAAAATTGCTGTACTTTTAAAAGCCAGTTATTGAAACTCATTGTAAATCATGTTTTCAGAGCTACTTTGTTCAAGCAGTAGAGGAGGCTGTTTGCAAACATGCTGGCACAAGGGGATGTACGCCGAATGAATTTCATTCAGCAATGAGTTGCTGATTGGCATAAAGATTTGTGACCATTTGTGGATGACAAAGGCCATCAACCCGACAACTATTTGATTTGCTCCTGGGGAACTGAACCCATCTTGTGGTTGCGCCCATCCTATTAGAGGCCTTTGGATTGCTGCAAGGGAAGATGATGTCTTTCTCTCCAGTACAGTTGATTGTACTATCATCACGAATGCTGAAATATAGTGAAAAGCTTTGTTTATGAGCAGTATGGGCAGCTCACAGCAAGCAAAGGATGTACAGATCAAAAAGACATGCTCGTCTGTGTGTTCAGGCTTCTGTATCTTCTGTCTGATGGAAGATGTTGTAGGAGATTGTTACTGGGGTGCGATGGTTCTTTGATGGACAAAAACAGAAGTTGCTGGAAAAGCTCAGCAAATCTGGCAGCACCTGTGAACAATAAAAATTAGAGTTAACATTTCGGGTCCAGTGACCCTTCCTCAGAACTGATGGTAGCTCGTAAAACATATGCAGAAAATAGGGACGGGGATGAGGTAGGCAATAATTCTCAAGATAGAGCCCAAATAGATAGAAGAGCAGTTGGACAAACAAAGTAATTGATAAGGAACAAAAAAAAAAGTTGCTGGAAAAGTTCAGCAGGCCTGGCAGCATCTGTGACGGGTGTGGGTTCTCCCCCCCGCACCCCAGTTCTGAGGAAGGGTCGTTGGACCCGAAATGTTAACTCTGATTTTTCTTCACAGATGCTGCCAGACCTGCTGAGCTCTTCCAGCAGCTTCTGTTTTTGTTCCTGATTTACAGCACCTGCAGGTTTTTTCCATTTTTATTTTGGGTTTCTGATGATGTTGGCAGCCTTCCTGCAGCAGCGAGTTGTATAAATGGAGTCTATGGGTGGAAGGTTTTTTCCATGATGATCTGGGCTGCACACACCGCGTTCTGTCATTTCTTACAGTCCTGGGCAGAGCAGTTGCTGTACCAGGCTGTGAGCTGGACCTTTAATCAGTAACTAAGAAACTTCAAGTTAGTTGAGTTCCCACAGTATAGAAACAGGCCATTCAGCCCAACAAGTCCATACTAAGCCTCTGAAGAGCGTCTCATCCAGACCCAGTCCCCACCCTATACCTGTAACCCAGCAATACCCATGGCTAATGTGCCTAACCTGTACATCCTGAACACTGTGCGTAATATACCGTGGCCAATTCACCTAACCTGCACACCTTTGAACGGTGGGAGGAAACCGGAGCACCTGGAGGAAACCCACACAGACACAGAGAGAATGTGCAAACTCCACACAGACAGTTGCCTGAGGCTGGGATTAAACCCGGGTCCCTGGTGCTGTGAGGCTGCAGTGCTAACCACTGAGCCACCGTGCCAATGGCCTGTGCCTCCTGCAAAGAAGTGAAAAGATCTTAGAGAAAAGAAATTAAACAGAAAATCCTGGTAATCACTAGAATAGTCTCAGTGAACCCTATTCACTGGGACCAATGAACTGCTTCCTAAGGTCGTCTTCTCCCTCCACCCATAACGGCAGTATTTTTCGCAGCCTGTGTATAAGGGAATTAGAGTTTCAAATGCTTGAATTATATGTCAGCGGTTTATAGTTGTTTACCTGTGGTTAAAATCTATTTGTAATAAATAGTTATGTTCATTAAGTACTGGAACCTGGTCCGTGCCTTTTATTAACTGGAGTCTATCTGACAGGTAAATTGGGGACTTGTGTACCTTGATAAAATTTTTTGCTTTTTGACAATTTCCAGCGACCCTTAGCGCAGCATCATAATGGTTTAGACACTTGGGTGTTAGCTACATACAATGATGCAGTGGCTGTATTGATGTCTCGATTCCAAAAAAACACTGCTACTTAATTAAATATTACTGATCACTGTTGTTAGGTCAGTATATTGGAACTCCTTACCTAATAGCACTATGGCTGCTTATACTGAATGGACTGTAGTTCAGAAAAGTGACTTATCACCACCTTCTCAAGGGCTGTTATGGATGAGCAATCACTACTGCAAATGGTCAGTATTTACCACATTGCTTGAAAAGAAACCGTTCTAGGAGACTAAGGAATTTTTATTTAAGCTATCACACCAAAGCATTGCAGCATGGAGTGTGACATTTATTTCTCTGTTCTGCCAATTTCTGTCTTTTGTCATTAGCTGATTTCTCAAAGGATTTTAGGTAAGTGTTGATTTTAGAATTTAGAATAGGAAGTGACATATAGTCTTAGTGTCTGTCTTAGCCTATGCCTACAGCCCATGTATGTTTTTGTGTTTCCTGTTTGCTATATCTGTCCACATGAAGCCATATTCTTAGAAAATGATAGGCAGTTACACTTTTGAAAGATGATTTAATTTCCTCTGAAGTGCCTCTAACAAATAAGAATAGTTCATTGAAGTTCCTGCTCGATGTGGATCACAGAATTGTTGACCTGTTTTCCTCCTGATTTTCTGGTGATATGATCTGAAAATTGGAAACACCTCAGATCTTGATGCTCCCAAATAAAGCTTCACATCATACATGTATTATAAATTCATACATATTATAAAAACATACTTCAGACATTGTTTGAAAATAGTGTAGGGGTATTTCATAGCATTTAAAAATATACTGTTGCAGACAACGCTGTGGATTTATTATCTTCTGTTTTGTCTGCAGTACATAATTGTGCTTGCTTTGTAGAGGAGTTTGCAATTTTGCCAAAGATTATTAAATTTATAAAATAATTCTTCATTATATTATTTATGAACATGCACTTCTTTATTCTTCCTCGAGTTTGTCTAGTTGCTCCTTAAATGCATCAATAATATTCATTTCACCCACTTCCTTTGATAGTGGATTCCATCTTCCACCTTCAGATAAAGATGTTTGATCTGAATTCCTAATCATTTTACATTAATTTCTACTTTTGCTCTGCCCAACAAGAAAGAAAACTGTCTCTGTATCCACTCCAATGTTTTAAAGATCTCCAGCAGGTTACCCTTCAGCCTCCTCTTTTCAGGAGGAAACAGCCCAGTCTGTCAATCATTTACTGATGATGTAACCCCCCCCCCCACCCCCCAATGCTTCTGGTGTCATCCTTGTAAATCTCCTCTACAACCTCTTCAGTGCCGCACTATCCCTTTTATATCATGGTCAGTTATATTTACTACACTTGACATTAAGGAATGTTAGATGGTTTGTTTGCTTGTGTAGTAATAAATTTGGAAATGCACAAGTGCTGTAATACATGACACAATTGCACACTGTTTGTCAGGGGTGCTTGTTGTCCCTTTCACAAAATAAGCATTAGTTTATTCTCTACTTTTGTGTGTTATTAATATGTGAACACATTTTTGATTGTTATTAGTTAAGAATGTTTAAGTCCATCTTACATAAAGCATTTCTTTAGCTAGTTAGCTTTGGTTGATTTACTTTCACCCAATGTTTGTGCCAACATTTTTGAAACTGAGCTAATAGTGTTTCTTTGTTCATTAAGGACTTGTTTTCACCATCAGGTCACACAGCTACCACAGGATTCTTATCCTCTCCTGCTCTTTGTTAATCCAAAGAGTGGGGCCCTTAAAGGGCGAGAACTTCTGTACAGCTTCCGGAAGCTTCTGAATCCCCATCAGGTTTTTGACCTTTCTAATGGAGGGCCTCTCTCTGGGTAATGTCATTTTGTACATATTATCTTTATCAAACAAAGGTTTAGCATTTTCAAACAAAAACAGAAATTACTGGAGAAACTCAGCAGATACAGCATGTGTGGTCAGAAAGCAAAGTCAGTGTTTCAGGTCCAGTGACCCTTTATCAGAACTAGGAGAAGCTAGGAAAAGCTGGTATTTATGCAGAAGATGGAGGTTTGAATGGGTTAATGAGTGAATGATGGCTGGAGACAGAGGGAAGGAAAGACAGGCAGACAAATGGGCTAGGACAGGGTAAAAGAAAACCAACAATGGGGTTAGGGTTAACCTATAGCCCTGTCAACACGTTTCCTCCCTGGCTTAAAATTATCCATCCCTTCATCTGCCTAACTGTCTTTCTCTCCCCCTGGGCTCCATCTCTACCTATCCCTCATTTCTGTCACTTAACCCCACCATCCTCATCTTCAGCTCTCTTTCCTTACTACTACTTGTATAAATGAAGGGTCATTGGACCTGAATGGCTGATGTTGCTTTCTGTCCACAGATGCTGGTGGATGTACTGAGTTTCTGAATTCACTCTTTTAGCTTTAGAACATGAACTGGCACAGGCATGATGGACTGAATGGTGTCCTTCTGTGCTATTCAAGAGTGGAAAAATATTTAGAAGAGAACAGTTAAAAGTGATGCAGAAAACAAGAGTTTGAATAATTAGAGCTTTCAGCAAAAATATTTGCATCCTCAAATAAATTAAATTTGTGGCCTTGATGTTGAAGTAATAATGCATCTAACAGATCCTAATGCTAGGCTCAAATGATATTACAAATGGATTTGAATTTTGTGTTCATAAACATAGTCTGAGATGTCAATACTTTAACGGAAGTTTTTCTTTAAATGTATCTTAAACCACTTACTTGAGCCAAATGTGTTTGACAACTAGTTATCCGTTAGAGTCATAGAGATGTACAGCACAGAAACAGACCCTTCGGTCCAACTCATCCATGCCGACCAGATATCCTAAGTTAATCTAGTCCCATTTCACAGCATTTGGGCCATATCCCTCTAAACCGTTCCTAATCATGTACCCATCCAGATGCCTTTTAATTGATCTAATTGTACCACCCTCCATTACTTCCCATGGCAGTTTATTCTCAGTGCAAAAGAATTGCCCCTTAGGTTCCTTTTAAATTTTTTCTCCTGTCACCTTAAACCATTGCCATCAAGTTTTGGATTTCCCCACTCAGGGAAAAGAGCTTGGCCATTCTCCCTATCCATGCCCTTCATGACTTTATAAGCTTCCATAAGGTCAACCTTAACCTCCGATGCTCCAGGGAAAATAGTCCAACTTATTTAGCCTCTCCCTATAACTCAAACCCTCCAACCCTGGCAACATCCTCGTAAATCTTTTCAGCACATTTTCAAGTTCCACAATGTCCTTTCTATAGCAAGGAGACCAGAACTGCACACAGTATTCCAGCTGTGGCCTAACCAATGTCCTGTACAGCTGCGACATCACCTCCCAACTTCTATACTCAATGCACTGACCAATAAAGGCAAGCATACAAAACACCTTCACGATCTTGTCTACCTGGGACTCCATTTTCGAGGAACAATGAACCTGCATTCCAAGTTCTCTTTGTTCAGCATTGCTCCCCAGGACCTTACCATTAAGTGTATGTGCCCTGCCCTGATTTGTCTTTCTAAAATGCAACCCCTTGCATTTATCCTAATTAATCCCCATCTGCCACTCATTGTCCCATCTGATCAAGCTCCTGTTGTACCAAGAGGTAACCTTCTTCACTGTCCACTACACTTCCAATTTTGGCGTCGTCTGCAAACTTGCTAACCATACCTTCTATGTACACATTCAAATCATTTATATAAATGACGAAAAGCAGTAGACTCAACACTGATCCTTGTGGCACACCACTGGTCACAGGCCTCCAGTTTGAAAAGCAACCCTCCACCACCACTTTCTGTTTGATACCTTTGAGCCAGTTCTGTATCCAGATGGCTAGTTCTCCCTGTATCCAATGTGATCTAACCTTGCTAACTTGTCTACTGTGAGGAAAACTATCGAATGCCTTAAGTGAAGTTCATATAGATCATGTCCACCACTTTGCCCTCGCCAGTCCTCTTTGTTACTTATTCAAAAAATTCAGGCAATATTTCCCACCACAAAGCTTTGCTGACTATCCCTAGTCAGTCCTTGCCTTTCCAAATGCCTGTAAATCCTCTCCTTCAGGATTCCCTTCGACAACTTGATAAGCATCTATGTCAGGCTTTTCCTTAGCGCCATTCATAAATAGTGGCATCATAATAGCTAACCTGCAGCCTTCCAGCACCTCACCTGTGGCTATTGATGATACCAATATCTGAACAAAGGGCCCAGCAATCACTTCCCTAGCTTCCCACTGAACAAGCATTTGGACCTTCTAAACCCTTCCTATTCATATGACCGTCCAGATGTCTTTTAAATGTTGCAATTATACCAGCCTCCCCCTCTTCCTCTGGCAGCTCATTCCATACACGCACCACTGTCTGTGTGAAAAGATTGCCACTTCAGTGTCTTTTAAATCTTTCCCCTTTCCCCGTATACCTATGCACTCTAGTTTTGGTCTTCCTTACGCTGGGGAAAAGACCTTGTTTATACACCCTATCCATGCCTATCTGACTTTATAAACTTCTATACGGTCCCCCCTCAACCTCTGGCTCTCCCAAGGAAAATAGCCTCAGCTTCTCCCTTTAACTCAAACCCTCCAGCCCTGGCAACATCCTTGTGGATCTTTTCTTAACCCTTTCAAGTTTCACAACATCTTTCCTAAAAAACAAGGACAGAAGTCACATCACACCAGGTTTATTTGAAAACACAAGGCTTCCAAGTACCCTCTTTCATCAGATGAAGTGAAGTGAAGCACACAGGCACAGAATTTATCGGCAGAAAGGTCAAAAGCTAGTCCAAATGGTGAGTGGAGAGTCAACAAGCTGAATAACGAGTCTGCAGGTGATCATAAGTGTCAGGTGGTGTGAGTCATCAACAGCTGAATAGCAATTGAAAGGATGACCTATGATCCGATTAACTGAGGCAGAGAGATAATTACAAAAAATTAAAAGTAAGATGATCCATCCAAACGGCTCGAATAACATGATAGGTATGAGAGTCGCATGCCGAGGGTCTAACTGAAGTAACAAGTAGTCTCAACCTGTTACAGATTTATTAAGGTAGAGAGATCATAACAATTTATCAAGGTGATGGTGTCAAAACAGGACAATAAGGAAAATTTTACAGACACAGAACAGTGGTGAGGTTACATGTAGCACAACATGAACCCAAGATCATGGTTGAGGCCACCTTCATGTGTACGGAACTTGGCTAAGTATTTCTGTTTGGCAGTTCTGCGTTGTTATATATCTCGAAGACTGCCTTGGAGGACACATTCCCGAAGATCAGGGGCTGAATGTCCTTGACCGCTGAAGTATTCCCCCATAGGGAGGGAACATCCCTGACTGGCAACAATTGCCAATGTCCATTCATCCATTATTATAGCGTCTGCATGGTCTCACCAATATACCATGTCTCAGGGCATCCCTGTCTGCAGCAGATTAGGTAGATAACATTAGCCAAGTCACATGAGTAGCTGCCTGAATGTGGTGGGTGGTGTCCCATGTGTGTTGGTAGTATCCTTGTCGATGATCTAACATGTCTTGCAGAAATTGCTGTGGCAGGGTTGTGTGGTGTTGTGGTCGCTGTTGTCCTGAAGGCTGACGGCAAACAATGGTCTGTTTGAGGTTTGGTGGCTGTTTGAAGCTGAGAGGTGGAGGCTTTGAGACGAGAAGTGCAACGTCATGAAGTTATCCGTGGGTTTGCGGTAGAGTGAGGTACCTAGATGCCTGTCCTGAAGGAGATGTGTGCCCAAGAACGAGAATGATTCTGAAGAGTAGTTAATGGTGAACCTGATGGTGGGCTGAAACTTGTTGATGTCACCATGTAGTCATTTCAGTAATTCTTCACTATGAGTCCCAAGGAAGAAAATATTGTCAGTGTATCTGAAGTGTAGCATTGATTGGAGGTCCTGTGCCGCAAAGATGTCTTGCTCAAACTTGTGTGTGAAAATGTTGGCATGTTGAAGTTCAAATTTGGTGAAGGACCTCTGAAATGACTACACAACAACATCAACATAGTTTCTTCCTACCATCAGGCTTGCTGTGAACTACTCTTCAGAGTCTGTCTCATTCTTGGACACACATCTCCATCAAGGATAACACTACAGTACCTCACTATGCTACAGGCATAATAATCTCATGATGCTGCACTTCTCTAACTTCCACCGTAAACATGTTAAAGAAGCCATCCCCTATGGACAAGCCCTGTGTAAACACAGGATCTGTTTAGACGAAGAGGAACGCAACAGACACCTAAAGATGCCGGAAGACACCCTCATAAGAATGGATACGACGCTTAACTCATTGATCGCCAGTTCAGATGTACCACAGTGAAAATCCGCAACAACATCCTTAGAAGACAGACACAAGACCTAACCAATAGAACACCATTCATTGTCCAGTACCTCCCTGGAGTGCAGAAACTATTACCACGTTCTTCACAGCCTTCAATATGTCATCGATGCCGATGAACATCTCACCAAGGTCATCTCTATACCTCCACTTCTCGCCTTCAAACAACCACCAAACCTTCAACAGACCATCATTCACAGTAAGGTACCCGACCTTCAAGACATCAGCAACCATAACACCTAACAACCCTGCTGCGGCAACCTCTGCAAGACATGTTACAACATCGACGTGGATACTATCGTCACACGTGGGAACACCACCCACCATGTACATGGCAGGTACTCATGTGACTCGGCCGATGTTGTCTATCTCATACGCTGCAGGCTAGGATGGCATAAGGCATGTTATATTGGTGAGACCATGCCGAGGCTATGACAACAGATTAATGGACCACGCAACAATTGCCAAGCAGGAGTGTTCCCTCCCAGTCAAGGAACACTTCAGCAGTCAGGGACATTCAGCCTCCGATCTTTGGGTCTTCGAGATACACAACAACGCAGAATCACTGAGCAGCACTGAGCACCAAGCTCCATACCCATGAAGATGGCCTAATCTGTCACTTTCGGTTCATGTCACGCTACGTATAACCCCACCATGTGTTCTGTGTCTGTAAAATCTTCCTTACTGTCCTGTTTTGACACCATTACCTTGATAAAGAACATAGAACAGTACCGCACAGTACAGGCCCTTTGGCCCATGATGTGGTGCCGACCTACTATTCTACTAAGATCATTCTGCCCTGCATACCCTGCATTTTACTATCCTCCATGTGCCTATCCAAGAGTCGATTAAAAGTCTCTAAATTATCTGACTCCAATACCACTGCCTGCAGCGCATTCCACATGCCCACCACACTCTCTTTAAAGAACCTACCTCTGACATCTCCCCATACCTTTCTCCAGGCACCTTAAAATTATTCCCCCTCGTAATAGTCATTTCCACCCTGGGAAAAAGTCTCTAGCTCTCCGCTGTATCTATGCCTCATCATCTTGTGCACCTCTATCAAACACCTCTCATCCTTCTTCGCTCCAATGAAAAAAGCTCAAGTGCTCTCGATCTTTTCTCATAAGACCTGCTCTCCAGTTCAGGCAGCATCCTAGTAAATCTCCTCTGCACCCTCTCCAAAGCTTCCACATCCTTCCTATAATGAGGTGACCAGAACTGAACACGGTTATGATCTCTCTACCTTAATAAATCTGTACGGTTTTGGATTACTTGTTATTTAAGGGTTTTGGACTGTTATACCTATCATGTTGTTCCAGCCGTTTGGTTTGCGTCCAGCACCATCTTATTTTTAATTTCTTGTAATTATCTCTCTGCCTCATTTAATCGGATTATAGACCATCCTTTCACTTGTCATTCAGCTGTTGACGTTTGATTCACACCATCTGACACATGTGGAGATTTGTTATTCAACCTGTCAACACTGCACTCACACCATTTGTACTATCTTTTGGTCTGTCCACTTATAAATTCTGTGCCTGTGCACTCCTCTCCACTTCACCTGACAAAGGAACAGCGCTCTGAAAGCTTGTGATTTCAGATGAACCTGTTGGACTATTAACCTGATGTCATGTGACTTCTGACCTTGTCCACCTCAGTCCAAAGTCAGCATCTCCACACATTAACAGGGAGACCAGAATTGAACACAGTGCTCAAAAGGTGGCCTAACCAATGTCCTGTACAGCCGCAATGTAACCTCCCAACTCCTATACTCAATGCACTGACCAGTAAAGGCAAGTGTACCAAACATTGCCTTCACTATCCTGCCTGCCTGCGACTCCACTTTCAAAGAACTGTGAACCTGCACACCAAGGTCTCTTTGTTCAGCAACACTCAGCAAGGACCTTACCATTAATTGTATAAGTTCTGCCGTGATCTGCCATATGAAAATGTAGCGCCTCACATTTATCTAGATTAACTTCCATCTACCACTCTTCGGCCTATTTGTGGATGAATATATTCAAGTTGAAAACAATTGATTTTTGGACATTAAAGGAATTACAAGATATGGGATTAGAAAGGAAGCAGAAATTCATATACATCTACTATGATCTTATTGGATGATGAAACGTGTTCAAAGAGTCACTTTTGATTCTGACACTGTCATGCACTCTCTTTATGAGCTAACATGCTTCTTGCGTTATGAAATTTTGTTTCTCACCTTCACCTTCAGGCTGCATACATTCCGAGAGGTTCCATATTTCCGAATATTGGTTTGCGGAGGAGATGGAACAGTTGGTTGGGTTCTGGGTGTGCTGGAGGAGATTCGACACAAGCTGAACTGCCCAGTGCCTCCAGTTGCTGTGCTACCTTTAGGAACAGGTGAGGGTGGGGGAAAGCAGTGGGCTTGGGCTGAGTGCTGTGTCGCGAATATGCAGAAAGAGTGGGCTGCCCTCGTGAGGGAAATATCCTTGTTCACTTTCCAAGTTCTTGCTGCTGCGGTTTTTTGCCTAGACACAATTTAATGCACATTTCATCCCAGCCAAACTGTACCAGGTCTATATACATCACATGAGCTCATCCCACTGCTCCTCGATTAAGACTATTAATGTATCCTTGTATTCCTTTCTCCCATGAATAATCAACATTCCCTTCTAATCATCTGAACTACTGTCTGTGGTACCAAATTCCAATGTCTCGTCATTCTCTGAGTTAACAAGTTGCTTCTGAATCCCCTGGATTCATTAGCAACTATCATGCATGTATATTTAGATTCCCAGAAGTGAATCTGTCTCCAAGAAATGGCAGTCTAGAATCATGGGTTGTTGGTTCAAGATTAGATACAGAGATTGAGAACAATAACAGGAGAAATCTCTTCTCATGTAGTTGCGGGGCTGAGGGATTTTCTTTGTGTTAATTAGAAATCTCTCAACCCAACCAATACAAGCTTGATTCATTGCAAGTTATGGTTTTGACAGTGATCACCAAGTGGAGAATATTTTCCTCTAATATGTGTTATTTCGACAAAATGTTTCCCTGCTAAACCCTCAGGTTTTGCTGTAAGCTACAAATGGATTCCTTTGCATTCTAAGAGGATTGTTTATGGCAAGGGCAATATCCCTTAGCTGATCAATCAAGAATGCCAAAGTAGCTGAATCTTAAGATTAGTAACATGGATCATTATGTAGCCACTGGGGCCATTTCAAGCCACAGATGGAAACTCACTTGGATATAATGAACCATCTCTACATTGATAATATCTACAAACTTTTCTTTCTTAAGGCAATGACCTAGCGAGGGTGTTACGCTGGGGACCTGGCTATAGTGGTGAGGATCCCTTCTCCATTCTGGTTGCAGTTGATGAAGCAGAAGAAGTCCTCATGGATCGTTGGACAATCCTCCTTGATGCTCAAGAAGTTGTTGATGGCACAGAAAACGGTGTCCCTGAGCTGGAACCACCAAGGGTATTTGTCACAAAAGTATCTTTAAATATGAGTTAGTATAAAGTTACAGTCAAGTGTGATTAGAAAATAGAACGGTACAGCTCAGGAACAGGCCCTTCAGTCCATTATGTCTGTGCTGACATGGGTGCCATTCTAAAGTAATCCCATTTGTTTGCACATGGTCTGAATCCCTCCATTCCCTGTCTGTGTCTGTCTAAGTGCCTCTTAAATGTTGTCATTAATCTGATTGGAGTTTTCTGGATCATAATGACTGAAGGCTTCGTCTCAAAAGCATGATTTTGGATGCCACATTCTTGGGGAGAGAATTTCTGATGGAAGGTCATTGTTCTGAGCTTTCCTCTGAACTCTTTATTTCTCAACAGATCCTGCCTGAACCTCTGACTATTTTCAGCATTTTCTGGTCATTGATGTATGAAGCGAGGGTTTTACCCTGGTCTCCAGGTGTGGTCGCTGCAAAAAAAAACTAGAAAATAACCCATTGTATTAGAACCTTTGGAGCTGAAACATTTTGCTGCAACTGAATTATTGACTCAAGTAAATGAGAAATTGGATCCACAGAAGTTCGTAGCAGTCTCAGGGAGCGCTAGAATAGAGAGCTTTCATTAATAGAAGCCATTTCCATCTGTAATGTAGATGTTGCACTGATTGTGTACAGTTCTGGTCACCACATTACCAAAAGGATGTGGATGCTTTGGAGATGGTGCAGAGGAGGTTCACCAGGATGTTGCCTGGTATGGAGGGTGCTAGCTATGAAGAGAGGTTGAGTAGATTAGGATTATTTACATTCGAAAGATGGAGGTTGAGGGGAGATCTGATTGAGGTCTACAAAATCATGAGAGGTATAGACAGGGTGGATAGCAAGAAGCTTTTTCCCAGAGTGGGGGACTCAATTACTAGAGGGGGTCACGATTTCAAGGTGAGAGGGGAAAAGTTGAAGGGAGATATGTGTGGAAAGTTCATTACGCAGAGGGTGGTGGGTGCCTGGAACGTGTTGCCAGCGGAGGTGGTAGAGGCGAGCACAATAGCGTCACTCTAGATGTATCTAGACAGATACATGAATGGGCAGGGAGCAGAGGGATATAGATCCTTGGAAAATAGGTGACAGGTTTAAATAGAGGATCTGGAACGGCACAAACTTGGAGGGCCGTGGGGCCTGTTCCTTTGCTGTAATTTTCTTTGTTCTTTGATTGTAGACGATGGAGGTCCAAATAGGTTCATAGGTACCTGTGATAGTGAAATTGATTGATAAGCAATTGTTGTTTCAGTATCTTTGATTGCAGAAAGTTTACATGGGTGGGGGCTATGCAGTGTAGTTCGATCTTAGTAGGATAATAAGACGGCACAACATTGTGGGTCAAAGGGCCTGTGCTGTGCTGTACAGTTTGTTCTGTGTTCTATGTTCTAAAGAATTACAGAATCTGTGCCTGTTTTACCTAGATT
Organism: Stegostoma tigrinum; assembly: GCF_030684315.1. Taxonomy (NCBI): domain Eukaryota; kingdom Metazoa; phylum Chordata; class Chondrichthyes; order Orectolobiformes; family Stegostomatidae; genus Stegostoma; species Stegostoma tigrinum. The sequence continues at coordinate 453,111 of NC_081354.1, forward strand.
GCATTTTTTGAATTTTTGTTGTCTATATAATTTGTTTAACTAGATCTTATTGTGGTTCTTATTTTGCAGTGCTAATTGGAAAAACTCAGCAGTGACCTGTAAGAATACATGGAATGGTTTTAAAGTGTCAATTGTACAGATTTTTGGATATTATAATTAATCAAAAAGCTCTTTAGCAAGTTGCCACACTTCAGGAAGCCATTTGGCTCATTCTGTACATTGCATAGTTTTATTCTGTGATGAGTTAGGGTTAGGGTTGCTTTCCAATTAAAAGTAGGTGCTTCCATAGCTCAGGGATCACCTCAAAGGCCTTAACTATTTACATTCCACAATAAAAGCTTGGATGAAAGAACCAATTGTATTGTAGCCAAACTTACTGATAGTACAGATAAAAGCAAGAAAGAAAGTTATGATGGAGACACAGAGCTGAGCAGATGTCGACGGGTTAAGCGAGTTGGCAAAGGATGATGTAAAGTAGAATGTGGCAAAATATGTAGTCCACTTTGGTGAGACGTGTAGAAAAGTAAAATCTTATTTAATTGTAGGGAGACTGCAGACGAATCCAGATCTCAAAAGGTTAGCATACAGTTAGGTCAGACTGGTGCTATACTGGTAATGACAGTGACATTGTAACCTAAAGGGCCAGACTAATGTTATGATTCAAATCATTATGGAAGCTGGTGGAATTTAAACTGTTTGAATTTTATCTTATCCGTTCATACATGTAGGCATCACTGACTCAGCCACCATTTATTACCCATGTCTAATTCCATCAAGGCAGTTAAGAATCGATCATATTGCTGTGGGTCTGGAGTCACATGTAGACCAGACCAGATAAGGTTGGCACATTTCCTGCCATATAGAACATTTGTGAACAGATGGGTTGTTATGACAATTAGCAATGGTTACACAGTTGTCACAGGGCTATCTTTTTATTCCTACCTGCCATGGTGGGATTCGAACCCATATCTTTAGGGCATTTGTCCGGTGCTCTGGATTATGAGTCTCGTGATATTACCATTAAGTTCCCACTAAAATCTGGAATACAAAATTAATCTCAGTAGTCATGAGCATGAAACTGTCATGAATTGTTCTAAGACCTGTCAGGTCCACTAATGCGCTATAGGGAAAGGAGGTCTGAGTTCAAGTCTCACCTGTTGCAGAGCTGTTTCGTAGCACGTCTGAATAGGTTGAATAAAAATATCTCTCGGTGAAGAGAAAAGCGACTGGTTTATAAAGTCAATATCCAATCAATAGTTTCAAAGTTAGAGATGCTGAAGGCTGTTTTAGTTGACTTAATAAGATGTTGGGTGTGCAGGGTAGTTTGATCTTGCAGTGGGATAATAGGTCGGCACAACATTGTGGGCTGAAGGGCCTGTACTATGCTGTAATGTTCTTTGTTCGATGTTCTTGACCAGGGCATTATTTTTATTTCACTCAAAAAGACAAAGTTACTGGAATTGAGGGGTTTATTCTGTTTCTGTGTCCACAGATCTGCTGAGTTTCTCCTGCACTTTCGATCTGTTTCACATCTCCAGCATCTGCAGTTCTTTGCTTTATATTCATTTTTTTGCAGATTGTACAAATGAACAATTATTGTGGAATTGGAATTGATGCAGAACTGAGTCTTGACTTCCATCAAGCAAGGGAAGAAGATCCAGACAAGTTCAATAGCAGGTAAATCATGTCATTTGTGGCATTCATTGTAGGAAAATTCAGCCCGACGGGTCTTAGTTTGGTTGACTGTTAGGCATACATCCTACCTAGAAAACCATTGAAAGCTGACCAATGGTAACAAACCAGTAGTGGTCCTAATCATGAGTCTGTGTTAACTGAGAATGAGTAGAGACACAGGTTTTATACGTTCAAGGACATTGACAAACAACTTTCCTCCTCCTACTGAGGGAGAAATACAACATTAACACATGAAAGCTTTCATGGAGAGTTCCTGGAGTCAAAGATTTCAGGATCCATTTCTTGGGAAGATTAAGTCATGGACTTTAGAAATCAGTCAGGCAATGAAGAATAAAACTGGAGCTGGTGCACACATGACACATAATGAACATCCAATCTAATGACTATATTTGTAGTCTACCTCTTTATGAGTGCACACGAGTCCCCAAGCTGATTTTTGTGTCAACTGCAGACTTGGCCATAATACATTCGTTTTCCTCATCTAAGTCATTAATATATGTTGTAAATGATTGTAGACCCAGCACTAATTTTTTAGGCATGCTACCAGTTACAGGTTGACAGTAGGATTGGTGACAGTACTCTACCTCAATCATTAGCTCTCAGTTCTACAGAATAGCAATGGGGAGGATCCAATGAAATCCCTGTAGAAGTTACTATTTGCTGTGGCACTTCTGGCAGTGGAGAGCAGCTGGCCTCCAATGGGCTGACAGCTCTTGGGTGATGTTTCTGCAAGCTAAACACCTGGGAGGCCTCTCCTGTCAAAACAATGAAGGCTTTTCACTTGTTCCTCAACCGGTAGAGAAACTTGTGTCAAGAGTATTAAACTCTGCCCACTGTGTTCACGAACTCCAGTGTGTGTACATGTTTAATGTGTTAGTTCTGTGAATGGTGCCATGGATTTTTACATTGGTTGGAAGGGGGAAACAGGGCCTCACTCTTAACATTTCAACTTGGAAGTGAAAAGAAAGATTTGCATTTACTTGTAATACTTATTCCTTCATGGGATAGAACATAGAACAGTACAGCACAGAACAGGCCCTTCAGCCCACGATGTTGTGCCGACCATTGATCCTCATGTATGCACCTTCAAATTTCTGTGACCATATGCATGTCCAGCAGTCTCTTAAATGACCCCAATGACCTTGCTTCCACAACCGCTGCTGGCAACGCATTCCATACTCTCACAACTCTCTGTGTAAAGAACCTGCCTCTGACATCCCCTCTATACGTTCCTCCAACCAGCTTAAAACGATGACCCCTCGTGTTAGCCATTTCTGCCCTGGGAAATAGTCTCTGGCTATCAACTCTATCTATGCCTCTCATTATCTTGTATACCTCAATTAGGTCCCCTCTCCTCCTCCTTTTCTGCAATGAAAAAAGTCCGAGCTCAGTCAACCTCTCTTCATAAGATAAGCCGTCCAGTCCAGGCAGCATCCTGGTAAACCTCCTCTGAACCCTCTCCAAAGCATCCACATCTTTCCTATAATAGAGCGACCAGAACTGGACGCAGTATTCCAAGTGCGGTCTAACCAAAGTTTTATAGAGCTGCAACAAGATCTCACGACTCTTAAACTCAATCCCCCTGTTAATGAAAGCCAGAACACCATATGCTTTCTTAACAACCCTGTCCACTTGGGTGGCCATTTTAAGGGATCTATGTATCTGCACACCAAGATCCCTCTGTTCCTCCACCCTGCCAAGAATCCTATCCTTAATTCTGTACTCAGCTTTCAAATTCGACCTTCCAAAATTCATCACCTCGCATTTATCCAGGTTGAACTCCATCTGCCACCTCTCGGCCCATCTCTGCATCCTGTCAATGTCCCGCTGCAGCCTACAACAGGCCTCTGTACTGTCAACGACACCTCCAACCTTTGTGTCGTCTGCAAACTTGCTGACCCATCCTTCAATCCCCTCATCCAAGTCATTAATAAAAATTACAAACAGTAGAGGCCCAAGGACAGAGCCCTGTGGAACACCACTCACCACAGACTTCCAGGCAGAATATTTTCCTTCTACTACTACTCACTGCCTTCTGTTGGCCAGCCAATTCTGTATCCAAACAGCTAAGTTCCCCTGTATCCCATTCCTCCTGACCTTCTGAATGAGCCTACCATGGGGAACCTTATCAAATGCCTTACTCAAGTCCATATACACCACATCCACAGCTCGACCCTCATCAACTTTTCTGGTCACATCCTCAAAGAACTCGATAAGATTTGTGAGGCATGACCTGCCCCTCACAAAGCCGTGTTGACTGCATTTGATCAAGCCATGTTCTTCCAGATGGTCATAAATCCGATCCCTCAGAATCCTTTCTAACACCTTGCAGACGACAGACGTGAGACTTACTGGTCTGTAATTGCCGGGGATTTCCCTATTTCCTTTCTTGAAGAGAGGAATTACATTTGCCTCTCTCCAGTCCTCAGGTACGACTCCAGTGGAGAGCGAGGATGCAAAGATCCTCGCAAGTGGCGAAGCAATTGCATTTCTCGCTTCCCAAAGCAGCCGAGGACAAATCTGGTCCGGGCCTGGCGACTTGTCAATCTTAATGTTTGACAAAATTTTCAGCACATCAGCTTCCTCTATCTCTATCCATTCCAGCATGCACACCTGCTCTTCAAAGGTTTCATTCACTACAAAGTTCGTTTCTTTCGTAAAGACAGAAGCAAAAAACTCATTTAGGGCTTCCCCTACCTCCTCAGACTCCACACACAAGTTCCCTATGCTATCCCTGATCGACCCTACTCTTTCTTTGACCATTCTCTTATTCCTCACATAAGTGTAAAATGCTTTTGTGTTTTCCCTAATTCGTTCTGCCAAGCCTTTCTCGTGCCCCCTCCTGGCTCTCCTCAGACCATTTTTGAGCTCCTTCCTTGCCTGCGTGTAATCCTCTCTAGCTGAACTTGACCCTAGCTTCCTCCACCTTATGTAAGCTACCTTCTACCTTTTCACAAGAAGCTCCACCGCTCTCGTCATCCAAGGTTCCTTTATCTTACCCCTTCTTGCCTGTCTCAGAGGGACATATTTACTCATCACTCGCAACAACTGGGATGTGGGTATTGCCAGCATTGTTGGCCATTGCTAAATTGCCTTTGAATTGAGTGCCCATTGCTACAGTCATTTCAGAGGATAATTCAGAATCAAGCACATTACTGTGGGTCTGGACTCACATGTAGGCCAATCTGGCAAGGTCAGCAGATTTCTTCTGCAAAAGACTTTAGTTTGCAGAATGGATATTTATGAAAATCGATAGTTTTATGGCCACCATGACTGAGACTAGGTTTACATTCCAGATTGATTAATTTAATGCAAACTTCACCAGCTATTGTGGAGTTTCAGTCTATTTCCTTAGCCTTTAGACTACCTATGGATTACTAGCCCAATGACGTTGCCATTACGCCAACATCTCCAATTTTTATGGCATTTTTCATAATTTTGGAATGTCCTAAAGTGATTTTTTTTTGTTTGAAGTGTATTGCTAAGCGTGATACCTCTAAGCCGTGTGTCTCTGTACTGAATTGAGGTGTCAGCTGCAATTATGCCCCAACCCCCAGGAGCATAGCTGGGGGCAGGAGTAAACAATACAATCTGTTATGTCTGCCTCGCCATTTGATACAACCATGGTTGACCTCCCCTTAGCCTCAACTCCACTTTACAGCCCACTCTCCATAACCTTTCAACTTATTAATAATTGAAAATCTGTCTCCTCTTCAAATTTATTTAGTGTTCCAATATCCACTGCAAACCTAGAATCTTCTGATTGAGAGGAAAGATTTCTACCAGAAATTTCTGTCTTACCAAAAACTATAAAGGCGATACTTCTGAGATGTTTTATCTCTATTAAAATCTTCACTAGAGCATCTAAAATGGCTGTAAATAAATTGGCCTTTCTATCCAACATTCTCTTACTTAGAGTATTACCATTTGCTTACCCTTGCCGAGCATTTTGTAAAGTTGTACAAAGAACAAAGAAACCTACAGCACAGGAACAGGCCCTTCAGCTCTCCAAGCCTGGGCCGATCAAGATCCTCTGTCTAACCTGTCATCTAACTTCTAACGGTCTGTGTCCATTTGCTCCCTGCCCATCAATGTACCTGTCCAAATATATCTTAAAAGAAGCTAACGTGTCTGCATCTACCACCTCTGCTGGCAACGCGTTCCAGGCACCCACCACCCTCTGTGTAAAGAACTTTCCACGCATATTTTCCTTAAACTTTCCTCCTCTCACTTTGAACCATGACCCCTAGTAATTGAGCCCCCCACTCTGGGGGGGGGGGGGGGGGGGGGGGGAGAAGCTTTTTGCTATCCACCCTGTCTATACCCCTCATGATTTTGTAGACCTCAATCAGGTCCCCCCTCAATCTCCGTCTTTCTAATGAAAATAATCCTAATCTATTCAACCTCTCTTCATAGCTAACGCCCTCCATACCAGGCAACATCCTGGTGAACCTCCTCAGCACCCTCTCCAAAGCATCCACATCCTTTTGGTAATGTGGCGACCAGAACTGTACACAGTACTCCAAATGTGGCCGAACCAAAGTCCTATACAACATGACCTGCCAACTCTTGCACTCAATACCCCGCCCAATGAAGGAAAGTATGTCGTATGCCTTTTTGACCACCCTATTGACCTGCGTTGTCACCTTCAGGGAACAATGGACCTGAACACCCAGATCTCTCTGTTCATCAATTTTCCCTAGGACTTTTCCATTTACTGTATAGTTCACCCTTGAATTTGATCTTCCAAAATGCATCACCTCGTATTTGCCCGGATTGAACTCCATCTGCTATTTATCTGCCCAACTCTCCAGTCTATCTATATTCTGCTGTAATCTCCTGACAGTCCCCTTCACTATCAGCTACTCCACCAATCTTAGTGTCATCAGCAAACTTGCTGATCAGACCACCTACACCTTCCTCCAGATCATTTACATATATCACAAACAACAGTGGTCCCAGCACAGATCCCTGTGGAACACCACTGGTCACAGGTCTCCAATTTGAGAAACTCCTTTCTACTACTACCCTCTGTCTCTTGTTGCCTAGCCAGTTTTTTATCCATCTAGCTAGCACACCCTGGACCCCATGTGACTTCACTTCACTTTCTCCATCAACCTGCCATGGGGAACCTTATTAAACGCCTTACTGAAGTCCATGTATATGACATCTACAGCCATTCCCTCATCAATCAACTTTGTCACGTCCTCAAAGAATTCTATTAAGTTAGTAAGACATGACCTTCCCTGCACAAAACCATGATAAGCCCATTTTCTTCCAAATGGGAATAGATCCTATCCCTCAGTATCTTCTCCAGTAGCTTCCCTACCACTGACATCAGGCTCACTAGTCGGTAATTATATTGTATTGTTGGAATGGATTGGCAACTAATGATGTTACCACTGCATGTTTTGTTTCATTTGTTTCCAGCCTTCAAAAATATATGCCTGCCTCTTAGGATTTCTTAAGTGATATCAATTTCCTTGGGAAGCTGGTCATTTATGTTTCATGTAACTGGCCACAACACTATAATATGCTTTGGAATACCAATTTCATTTTCTTTGGTTTAATTCTTCACATATGTAAGATGATAACCCTGAAATTAGTTTACAACATTCAGGCATGAATGGACTCAGAGTAAGGATCCAATACCAGAAGACAGATGCCTGAGGAATACAGAGTATTCATAAATGAGAATTTGCAAGGATGAAGAAGAAGAGAGGGGAGGAATGCTGACTTGGTCGGGGAGGAGGGGCTACTAAGGCAGGGCAGGGGGTGTTGGTGTTGCAGTAGTTAATGGACAGACGGATGGGAGAGCACTGGAGAAAATTGAAGATTCATTCAGGGACAGCTGAGTAGCTGGATGGATGGTTTCAATTTTGAACTTTTTTTTAAATGAAGTGTTTGCAGAAGAATGCTGAGCAGATTGACTGGAAATCGAGCCTGCTCCTTAATTAATTTCCCAGAGTGCTCTGAAATATCTTTTAGGTTATCTGGGAAGTCTGAAAAATCCCCAACCAGGTTTGGAGGCAAGATCTTTTGAGCACAACTATTGGCTTATTCTTCTGACCATATATAGCTGAAGTTATTAAGTGGATGGTGGATCCAGCTGTGAGCAGTCTGCCTATTCTGAAGAAGGCTCCTGACCCGAAACATCAACTTTCCTGCTCTGATGCTGCCTGACCTACTGGTGTTCCTCCAGCTCCACACTGTTGTGTGTATTCTAACCTGTTTTAACGTCATATCAGTGAAAGACGATACAGTCTTATCTAAGAAATGAATGCTGGACTCAAATATGAATCTTTCCTAGTGCTGTTTTATTCTAGAACATAGACCATTACAGCACAGTACAGGCTCTTCGGCCCTCGATGTTGTGCCGACCTGTCATACCGATCTCAAGCCCATCTAACCTACACTATTCCATGTACATCTATATGCTTATCCAATGACGACTTAAATGTACCTAAAGTTGGCGAATCTACTACCGTTGCATTCCATTCCCTTAATACTCTCTGAGTAAAGAAATTACCTCTGACATCTGTCCGATATCTTTTGCCCCTCAATTTAAAGCTATGCCCCCTCGTGCTAGCCGTCACCATTCTAGGAAAAAGGCTCTCCCTATCCACCCTATCTAACCCTCTGATTATTTTATATGTTTCTATTAAGTCACCTCTCAACCTTCTCTCTAATGAAAACAGCCTCAAGTCCCTCAGCCTTTCCTCGTAAGACCTTCCCTCCATACCAGGCAACATCCTAGTAAATCTCCTCTGCACCCTTTCCAAAGCTTCCACATCGTTCTTATAATGCGGTGACCAGAACTGTACGCAATACTCCCAAGTGCGGCCGCACCAGAGTTTTCTACAGCTTCACCATAACCTCTTAATTCCGGAACTCGATCCCACTATTAATAAAAGCTAAAACACTGTATGCCTTCTTAACAGCCTGTCAACCTGGATGGCAACTTTCAAGGATCTGTGTACATGGACACCGAGATCTCTCTGCTCATTTACACTACTAAGAATCTTAGCATTACCCCTGTACTTTGCCTTCTGGTTACTCCTACCAAAGTGCATCACCTCACACTTGTCTGCATTAAACTCCATTTGCCACCACTCAGCCCAGCTCTGCAGCTGATCTATGTCTCTCTGCAACCTACAGCATCCGTCGTCACTATCCACAACTCCACCGACCTTAGTGTCGTCTGCAAATTTACTAATCCATCCTTCTACGCCCTCATCCAGGTCATTTATAAAAATGACAAACAGCAGTGGACCCAACGCCGACCCTTGTGGTACTCCACTAGTAACTGGTCTCCAGGATGAACATTTCCCATCAACTACCACCCTCTGTCTTCTTTCAGCAAGCCAATTTCCGATCCAAACTGCTGTATCCCCCACAATTCCATTCCTCTGGATGTTGTATAATAGCCTACTGTGGGGAACCTTATCGAACGCCTCGCTGAAATCCACATACACCACATCAACCGGTTTACTCTCATCTACCTGTTTGGTCACCTTCTCAAAGAACTCAATAAGGTTTGTGAGGCACGACCTTCCTTTCACAAAACCATGCTGACTATCCCTAATCAATTTATTCTTTTCTAGATTATTATAAATCCTGTCCCTTATAACCTTTTCCAACACTTTACCAACAACTGAGGTAAGGCTCACTGGTCTATAATTACCAGGGTTGTCTCCACTCCCCTTCTTGAACAGAGGAACCACATTTGCTACCCTCCAGTTGTCTGGGACTATTCCTGTAGACAATGACGAGTTAAAGATCAATGCCAAAGGCTCGGCAATCTCCTCCCTTGCTTCCCAGAGGATCCTAGGATAAATCCCATCCGGCCCAGGGGACTTATCTATCTTCACCCTCTGTAGGATTTCTAATACCTCTTCCTTGTGAACCTCAATCCCACCTAGTCTAGTAGCCTGTATCTCAGTATTCTCCTCGACAACATTGTCGTTTTCTAGAGTGAATATTGTTGAAAAATATTCATTTAGTGCTTCCCCTATCTCCTCTGACTCCACACACAACTTACCATTACTATCCTTGATTGGGCCTAATCTTACTTTGGTCATTCTTTTATTCCTTAAATACCAATAGAAAGCCTTAGGGTTTACCCTGATCCTATCCGCCAACAACTTCTCATGTCTCCTCCTGGCTCCTCTGAGCTCTCTCTTTAGGTCTTTCCTGGCTACCTCGTAGCCCTCAAGTGCCCTAACTGAGCCTTCACATCTCATCCTAACATAAGCCGCCTTCTTCCTCTTGACCAGAGATTCCAACTCCTTCGTAAACCACGGCTTCTGCACTCTACAGCTTCCTTGCTGCCTGACAGGTACATACTTCTCTAGGACACAAAGGAACTTTTCCTTGAATAAGCTCCACATTTCTAATGTGCCCATCCCCTGCAGTTTCCTTCCCCATCCTATGCTCCTTAAATCTTGCCTAAACTCATTGTAATTGCCTTTCCCCCAGCTTTAACTCTTGCCCAGTGGTATACACCTATCCCTTTCCATCACTAAAGTAAACATAACAGAATTGTGATCGCTATCACCAAAGTGCTCACCTACTTCAAAATCTAACATCTGGCCAGGCTCATTACCCAGTACCAAATCTAATGTGGCTCCGCCCCTTGTTGGCCTCTCTACATACTGTGTCAGGAAGCCCTCCTGCACACACTGGACAAAAACTGACCCATCTATAATCCTCGAACTATAGTGTTCCCAGTCAATATTTGGAAAGTTGAAGTCCCCCATGACAACTACCCTGTCTCGCTCACTCCTATCGAGACTCATTTTTGCTATCCTTTCCTCTGCATCTCTGGAACTATTCAGAGGCCTATAGAAAACTTCCAACAGGGTGACCTCTCCTTTCCTGTTTCTAACCTCAGCCCATATTACCTCAGTTGACGAGTCCCCAAACATCCTTTCTGCAACTGTAATACTGTCCTTGACCAACAATGCCACACCTCCGCCCCTTTTACCATCTTCTCTGTTCTAACTGAAACATCTAAATCCCGGAACCTGCAACAACCATTCCTGTCCCTGCTCTCTCCATGTCTCCGAAATGGCCACAACATCGAAGTCCCAGGTACTAACCCATGCTGCAAGTTCACCCACCTTATTCCGGACGCTCCTGGCATTGAAGTAGACACACTTCAAACCAACTTCTTGCTTGCCGGTGCCATCTTGCTTCCCTGAAAGTTTATTTCGGACCACCCTACTCTCAATCTTTTCTATAGTCGAACTACAATTTTGGTGCCCATCCCCCTGCTGAATTAGTTTAAACCCACCCGAATAGCCTTAGCAAATTTCCCCCCCAGGATATCGGTACCCCTCTGGTTCAGGTGAAGACCATCTTGCTTGTAGAGGTCCCACCTACCCCAGAAAGAGGCCCAATTATCCAAGAATCCAAAACCCTCCCTCCTGCACCATCCCTCTAGCCACGTGTTCAACTCCTCTCTCTCCCTATTCCTCGCCTCACTAGCACGTGGCACGGGCAACAAACCAGAGACAACAACTCTGTTTGTCCTAGCTCTCAGCTTCCATCCTAGCTCCCTGAATTTCTGCATTAAATCCCCATCTCTCTTCCTACCTATGTCGTTGGTGCCAATGTGGACCATGACTTGGGGCTGCTCCCCCTCCCCCTTAAGGATCCCAAAAACACGATCAGAGACATCACGCACCCTGGCACCTGGGAGTCAACACACCAACCGTGAGTCTCTCTCGTCCCCGCAGAACCTCCTATCTGGCCCCCTAACTATGGAGTCCCCAATGACTAATGCTCTGCTCCTCTTCCCCCTTCCCTTCTGAGCAGCAGGGACAGACTCTGTGCCAGAGACCTGTACCCCACTTCTTTCCCCTGGTAAGTTGTCCCCCCGCAACAGTATCCACAATGGTATACTTATTGTTGAGGGGAATGGCCACAGGGGATCCCTGCACTGTCTGCCGGTTCCCTTTCCGTCCCCTGACCGTAACCCATCTGCCTTTTTCCTGTACTTGAGGAGTGACTACCTCCCTGTAACTCCTCTCAATAACCCCCTCTGCCTCCCGAATGATCCGAAGTTCATCCAGCTCCAGCTCCAGTTCCCTAATGCGGTTTTCAAGGAGCTGGAGTTGGGTGCGCTTCCCACAGATGTAGTCAGCAGGGACACTAGCGGTGACCCTTACCTCCCACGTTGTGCAGGAGGAACATTGAACTGCCCTGACCTCCGTTCCCATTATTCTAAATTCCCAAGACTTAAAAAATAAAGAATAAAAAATAAACTTGTTACCTTACCAATCAGGCACTCAGAACCTTTTTTTTTGGTTGGAGGAGGAGGATGGGTGGGAGACACTACCTGGGTAGTGTTTCGGGTAATGCAACCACACAAATATATTACCTCACTCACTCACTCACCAGTCCCGTGTCGGCTCCTGCTCAGCGTACCTCCGCCTATTCACGAGGTAAGCTTTTTAAAGATTCAAAAACAGTGACTCACCAACTTCCCAACAGGCTCCTGCTCCAAGCTCCCGCTCACGCTGCTGCTCAACCAAAAAATTCTTTGGACCATTTTTTAAGGGTTTTTATATTTGGCTATAAATTCCAGTAATGATTCATCTTGAGATTACCACCTCTAACAGCCATTTAAAAATAAACAATTCAGGACATGAAATGAGTCAGAAACATTGTAATGGGAGGTAACATCAGAACACAATTTTAATTTATAATCCTACAGCAATGAGTTTAGTTAATGTTGAATTACCATAATAGTTGCTCCTTCCTTTACATTGTTTTATCACTAACCTGCCTCTGTGGACTTTGATATAAATCCCAGGATACTGAACTGTAAATGATAGCTATATTTTCCCATTTTATACATTTCTATGCAATAAAATTTGAGTTTACTTTTGTTAAATACTGCCTATTAAATGTTCAGCTACTCTGAGTCGTATAGGTTAAACTCGGGAGAGAGAACCATATGGAATTTAAATTCAAGTGGGATCTCCCATTTCTTTGTCTTAATGTTCCTTGAAATTACATTGAAACAGTGCCAAAATTCATTTCTCTTTGCTTCAACATTACAGAATCATATAGTACAGAAGTAGACCTTCAGCCTGTCAAATCTGCACCAACAAAAACTACTGTAAATCTACAATAATCCCACTTTACTGCACTTGCCCAAAATCTTGAATGTTATGACTTTTTTAAAATTCATTAAGGGGATGAGGGCGTAGCTGACTAGGCAGCATTTATTACTCGTCCCTAGTTCCCCAGAGGGCAGTTCAGAGTCAACCACATTGCTGTGGATCTGGAGACACATGTAGACCAGACCAGGTAAAGATGGCAGTTTCCTTTCCTAAAGGACATGAGTGAACCATGTGGGATTTTCCAACAATCGACAATGGATTCATGGTCATCATTAGATTCTTAATTCCAGATATTTTATTGAATTCAAATTCCACCATCTGCACTAGTGGGATTTGAACCCTGCTCCCCAGAACATTAGCTGGATTAACAGTCCAGTGATAATACCACCAGGCCATCGCCAACTGCTCACCAAGTACTTTTCAAAGGTTTTCTGCTTCAACCATCCTTCCAGGCAATGCACTCACCACACTCTAAGTGGAAACATTTTTTCTCAAGCTAATTCTAAACTTCTTGCCTTTCACCTTAAATTTATATCTGTGTGTGACCGTTTAAGAGGAATGCCTGATTTTTATCCACCGTGTCCATGCCCCTCATAATCTTGTATATCTTTGAGGCCCCCTGTCTCAGTCTCCTCTGTTCTAAAGAAAACAGCCTGAGTTTATCCAGCCTCTCTACATAGCCAAACTGTTCCATCCCAGGAAACATCCTGGTGAATCTCCTCTGGAACACTCCAGTGCAATCAAATCCCTCCTATAGAACAGTGACCAGAAGTGGGCATAGTACCCCAGCTGTGGCCAAACCAAAGTTTTGTAACACTCCAACTCAACCTCCCTGCTCTTACAATTTATACTGGGATTGATAAAGGAAAATATCCCATATAACTTCTTAACCACCCTATTAACTTGTCTTGCCACCTTCAGGGATCTGTGGACAAGCACCCAAGATACTGCTGTACCTTTGAGCTTCTCTGTATTCCGCCATTCACTGAGTAGCCCCTTGCCATGTTCCTTCTTCCAAAGTGCATCACCTCACACTTCCCAGGGTTAAATTGTATCTGTCACTACTCTGCCCGTCTGACCAATCTGGCTGCATCCTGCTGTAATATAAGACTTTCTTCCTCACTGTCAACCACCTGGCCAATGTTTATGTAATCTGCATTTTACTTAATTATTCCCCCCACCGCATTTTCTTCTATATCACTGGACATCAGCCTTCAGTTACACAAACAGTCTTCTACCACCACCCTCTGTCTCCTGTCATGAAGCCAGTTTTGAATTGAGCTTCCAAGTTATTCTTGATCCCATGTGCATTGATCTTCTTTCAGTTTCCCAATTTGAACCTCTGTCAAAGACTTTGGTGAAATCCAAATAAACTACATTAACTACGCTACCCTCACAAAAGGTTAAGTCAGAATATAAGAGCTCATGACGTTGGAGGTAGTATTTTGGCATGGATAGAAAATTGGTTAGCAAGTAAGTGGGAAGAAGAAGTTCTTTTTCAAGTTGGCAACCTGTAACCAGTGGAATTCCACAAGGATCACTGCTGAGACTGAGATTGTTTATACGATAAATGAATGACTTGGAGGAAAGAAATGAATGTATTGTATGCAAATTTGCAGACGACACAAAATAGGTGGAAAGGCAGATTGTGAGATCGATACCAACAGTTTACGGAGAGATATTGATAGGTTAAGTAAGCGGGCAAAAGCATCAGCAAATAGAGTGTAATGTGGGAAAATGTGAAGTTAGTTTTGGAAGGGAGAGCAGAATATTATTTAAATGGACAAGAACTGCAGACAGCTGCAACACAAAGTTATATGGGATACTTTGCTTTGAAGCACAGAAAGCTAGCACACCGGTGCAGTAGGTAATCAGGAAGGCAAGTGGAATGTTGGCCCTTATTTCAAGATGGTTGGAATAGAAGAGAGGGAAGTCTTAGCGGAACTGTACCAGGTGCAGTATACCTTGAGTACAATGAGCAGTCTCGGTCCCCTTGTTTAAGGAAAGATATCCTTTAACTGGAGGCAGTTCAGAGGAGCTTCACTCGGATGATCCCAGGTGTTGAGAAATTGTCTTATGAGCAAACATTAAACAGGACTCCACTCACTGGAGATGGGATTGTGTTTGCTACTTTCTAGTTTTCAGGAACCTTTCCAGGATCAATAGAATTATGAAAGAGAAAATCCAATGCATCCAGTATTCCCGTATACACCACCTCCAGTGCTGTTCTGGTCCAGGCAAGTGTCAACCTTCAATCCTGTTAACTTGTCAAATTGTGCTGATGGAGTAATACAGTCTCAGTTATCTATTGTGAAAGTGTAAATTTTGAGAAAAGCTGCTGTTTTTAGTTCAAGTTATCTGATTCACACAAAAATGTTAGTTTTCCTTCAAATGGTACATTTTTTAAAAGAAGCCTTTTCTACTTCAGGTTTCATAACAAAGGAGTTTATGTGAAAGTTGGGTTACAGAAGATTAGTCACACACGTAGTCTGCACAAGGATTTAAAGCTTCAAGTGGACGATCATGAAGTGGCACTTCCAAATATTGAAGGCCTTATCTTTCTGAACATTCCAAGGTAAATCTTTAGAAACAAAATCAGTTGCTCTGGCATCCACTCGCTGAATTTCTCTGCTTCTTTCAGGCACTCTGTAAAACCTGCCAGTTTTTCCAAACTTCTTAGTTACCCCTCCTAATGTGTATAGGTTGATGTGAATTTTTGTCTCCTGTAAAACACCTCAGGACTTTTTCCCATGTTAAAGGTGTTATAAATTCAACGAAGTGTGGAGCTGGATGAACACAGCAGGCTAAGCAGTATCTCAGGAGCACAAAAGCTGACGTTTCAGGCCTAGACCCTTAATCAGAGACCCATCTCTGAAGGGTCTAGGCCGAAACGTCAGCTTTTGTGCTCCTAAGATGCTACTTGGCCTGCTGTGTTCATCCAGCTCCACACTTTGTTGTCGCAGATTCTCCAGCATCTGCAGTTCCCATTATCTCTGATATAAATTCAACTATTGGTGTTGTTCCTGCAACACAAGTTACGTGAAATCTGGGGTTTACCTGATCTCTGTCTACAGGTGTGAGGCTGGAGAAGGACAGCATGTCAGACAACATCAGAGGAGCAGCAAAGTCAATGTTTCAGGCCAAAACCCTTTGTCACGACTCAAACCCTTCAACAGTCTCGATGAAGTGTTTTGGCCTGAAATGTTTGACTTTCCTGCTCCTCTGGTGCTGTCTGACCTGTAGAGACAAAAAAACTGCAGATGCTGGAATCCAAATAGACAAACAGCAGGCTGGAAGAACACAGCAAGCCAAGCAGTGTCTAGAGGAAAGGAGCAGTCAACCTTATTCAGGACTGGATGTGGGGGAGGTAGGGAGCTGGTAGCTGATTGGGTGCTGATAGGTGGACACTAGTAGTAGCTACAACCTTTTTGGTTGATGGGAGGGATGAATCCGGTTCATGGCTGGAAGGGACAGTCAGAAGGTGGAACGGAAGGGAAGAGGTGAGGATTGGAACAATGCACATTTGAAGAACAACACCTAATCTTGCTCCTGGGTTCCCCGCAGCCCAGAGGACTCAACAATGAGCTCTCCAATTTCAAATAACCTTCCCACCCATCCCCTGGCTTGCTTTCCAACCCCACCTCCTCCCTTCCAGCCACCAATCGGATTCATCCTTCCCATTAACCAATCAGGTCATACCTACTACCAGTGCACACCTATCACACACATCCTATTTCCACCTTTCCCTTCTCCTCTATTTGCAGCCTCCCTCTCGCCCCCCCCCCCCTCCCCCCCCTCCCCCCCTCCCAACATCCAGTCCTGAAGAAGATTAATACCTGAAAAGCTGATGGCTCCTTTCCTCCAGATGCTGCCTGGCTTGCTGTGTTCTTCCAGTCTCCTGTTTTGTCTACCTCACGCCTATAGATTCTGGCTTCCAGCATTGCATTTCTTATTGTCTTCTCTTCCTGGTCTCTGTTTCAAACTGGTCCAGAACCAAATCTCTGAATATTTGTGGTGAAAAATTCTCTGCAAGATGAATAAGTAATGTATTTCCTCTCCCATCAACAGTCTGAAATAATGTATTTTAATAAAGTTACACTTCAGTGTGTAGTCCCAGTGACTGATCCTATTGCTGAATTAATAGTGGAGCTCTTGGTAAGGTTACTGACTTATTCGCTGAACTGGCTTGTAATCGTTCAGACGTTTCGTCACCATGCTAGGTGACATCATCAGTGGAGCTTCCGATGAAGGGATGTTATTCTATTCCACTTGGAATTTATACTGTTTGATATGGATTTGTATATGGGGTCCAATTGTCTATGTTTGTTCATTGAAATATGGGTGGAGAACCATGCCTCACGGTATTCCTGTGCGTGTCCTATGTTTGGCTTGGGCTACTATGGTTACTTTCTCCAAGTTAAACTGATGGCCTTCATTGTCCGAGTGTACTGATATTAAGGAAAGGTCATCATGCCGTTTTGCTGCCAGACGATGTTCATGTATTCCAGTAGCTAATTTCCTTCCTGTCTGTCCGATATAATGTTTGTGACAGTCATTGCATGGTATTTTGTAAACCACGTTCATTCTGTATGTTGTGGGAATGAGGTCTTTAGTCCTTGTAAGTGTTTGTTGTAGAGTGGCTGTGGGCTTGTGGGCCACCATGATTCCTAGAGGTCTCAGGAGACTCGTTGCCACTTTCGATATGTTTCTGATGTATGGCAGTGTGGCCAGTGTGTTAGGGCGTACTGTGTCTAACTGTTGCTGTCTGTTACGTAGGCATCTGTGGATGAATTTGGGGTGGCACGGTGGCTCAGTGGTTAGCACTGCTGCCTCACAGCACCAGGGACCCAGGTTCAATCCCTCCCTCGAGCGACTGTCTGTGTGGAGTTTGCACATTCTCTCCGTGTCTGTGTGGGTTTCCTCCGGGTGCTCTGGTTTTCTCCCACAGTCCAGAGATGTGCAGGTGAGGTGGATTGGCCATGCTAAATTGCCCGTAGTGTTCAGGGGTGTTTAGATTAAGTGGGTTATAGGAGAATGTACCTGGGTGGGATGCTTTCAGGGTCGCTGTGGACTTGTTGGGCCGAAAGGCCTGTTTCCATACTGTAGGGATTCTATGATTCTATGAATTTGCGGGGATATCTGTTTAAGGCGAGGATCTTGTATTAGTGTTCTTCCTCTTTCTGGCATAGTGCAGGGGTGTTGCAGTGTGTCTTGGCCCGTTTATATGGTGTCCTAATGCAGCTTTGTTTGTGGATGTTGGGGTGGTTGCTGTGGAAGTTAAGGATTTGATCTGTAGGGGTGCTTTTCTGCATACTGAGGTTTGAAACTCCCCGTTTGTCAGTCATTCTGCCTCAACGTCCAGAAACGGAAATTGATTGTTGGATTCTTCTTCCCTTGTGAATTTAATCCTGGCGAATATGCTGTTGCTGAGGTGGTGAGTCTCTTCTAATTTGTTACATTTAATAATGACAAATGTGTCGTCTACTTACCTGATCAATAGTTTAGGTTGAATACAGGGGAGTGTGGTTTGTTCTAGACTTTGCATGACTGCTTCTGCGATGTGTCATAGAACATAGAACATAGAAAAGTACAGCACAGTACAGGCCCTTCGGCCCACGATGTTGTGCCGTGGAATAATCCTAATCCAAAAGAAAATAACCTAACCTACATTCCCCTCAATTCACTGCTGACCATGTGCATGTCCAGCAGTCACTTAAATGTCACTAATGACTCTGCTTCCACGACTACCACTGGCAAACTATTCCATGCGCTCGCCACTCTCTGGGTGAAGAACATCCCTCTGACGTCTCCTCTATAACTTCCTCCTAACACCTTAAAACTATGACCCCTCGTGGCAGTCAATCCTGCCCTGGGGAAAAGTCTCTGGCTATCGACTCTATCCATGCCTCTCATTACCTTGTACACCTCGATCAGGTCACCTCTCTTCCTCCTTCTCTCCAGAGAGAAAAGTCCGACCTTAGTCAACCTCTCCTCGTAAGACAAGCCCTCGAGTCCAGGCAGCATCCTGGTAAACCTCCTTTGCATCCTCTCCAAAGTCTCCACATCGTTCCTATAATAGGGCGACCAGAATTGGACACAGCATTCCAAGTGTGGTCTCGCCAGGGTTTTGTAGAGCTGCAGCATAACCTCGTGGCTCTTAAATTCAATTCCCCTGTTAATGAAAGCCAAAACACCATATGCTTTCTTAACAACCTTATCCACTTGGGTGGCAACTTTGAAGGAGCTATGCACTTGAACACTAAGATCCTGCTGTTTCTCCACACAGCTGAGAATCCTGCCTTTAATCCTATATTCAGCATTTAAGTTCGACCTTCCAAATGCATCACCTCGCACCTGAGACAGGTGACCCCATTGGTGTATCCTTGATCTGTTTGTATATTTGACTGTTAAAGACAAAGTGTGTGGTGAGGCAGAGGTTGAGTAATTTAAGTATGTTGCCCTTGTTGATGGAATTACCTAGGACTTATAGCGGAAGCAGTCACACAAAGACAAGAACACACCACCCTCCCCCACATTCAACCTAAATGGTGGATCCGGTACGTAGACGACACATTTGTCGTGGTTTACAAAATACCATGCAATGACTGCAACAAACATTACATTGGACAGACAGGAAGGAAACTAGCCATCAGAATACACAAACATCAGCTGGCAGTGGAACAACACAACAAACTCTCCTTAATGTCGGTACACTCAGACAACGAAGGCCATCAGTTTAACTGGGACAAAGTAACCATAGTAGCCCAAGCCAAACATAGATGGGAATTCCTAGAGGCATGGTTCTCCACCTATACTTCAATAAACAAACATATAGAATTATACCCCATGTACAAACCCATACAGATCAAAACCGGAAATGACAGTACTCACCATAACAGACCGGACAGTATAAATTCCAAATTGAGTAGAATAACATCACTTCCTCGGAGGCCCCGCAGATGATGTTACTTAGCATGGTGACGAAATGTCTGAACAAGAACAAGCCAACTTGGTGAGCAAGTCAACAACCTCATCCCCAACCCGAGCTACAGATCTTTGCCAAAACTTTAAAGAACTCTTGGTGATTAAAACATACTTAAATTGAATTTTTTAAAATTCATATGTGGGACATGGGTATTGCTGGCTGGCCAGCATTTATGAGTTATCCCTAGTTGCCCTTGAAAAGGTGGTGGTGAGCTGCCTCCTTGAATCCCTACAGTCTAACTGCTGTGGATTGATTCTCAATGTCATCAAGGAGGGAATTCCAGAATTTTGACCCAGCGACAGTGAAGGACCGGCAATATGTTTCCAAGTCAGGATGGTGATGGCTCGGAGGGGAATTTACAGGTGCTGATGTTCCCGTACAAAAACAGAAGTTGTTGGAAAAGCTCAGCGGGTCAGATAGCATCTGTGAAGAAAAATCAGAGTTAACATTTCGGTCTGGTGACACTTCTTCAGAACCTGATGAAGGAGCAGTGCTTCAAAAGCTTGTATTTTCAAATAAACCTGTTGGTCTATAACCTGGTTTTGTGTGATTTTTGACCTGGCTCGACCCAATCCAAATTCGGCACCTCCAATCCTAGATGGAAGTGGTCATGGGTTTGGAAGGTGCTGTATGAGGATCTTTGTTGAATCTCTGCAGTGCATCTTGTAGATAGTAGCAGCAGTGTGTACTGACCGTCAGTGGTGAAGGGAGTGCACGTTTGTGAATGTGATGCCAATCAAGCAGCTGCTTTGTCCTGGATGATGTCGAGCTTCTTGAATGTTGTTAGGGCTGCACCCATCCAGGCAAGTGGGGAGTATTCCATCACACACCTGATTTATGCCTTATAAATGTCTTTATAAATGGAAGGCTTTGGGGAGTCAGGAAATGAGTTACCTGCTATAGTGTTTCTAGCTTCTGACCTGATGTTGTAGTTGCTTTGTTGATGTGGTGAGTCCAATTGAGTTCCTGGTCAATGCTGCCCCCAGGGTGTTGATAGTGGAGGATTCAGTGGTAACACCATTGAATGTCAGGGGTGGTGATTAGGCTGTTTCTTATTGAAGATGGTCATAGCCTCGAATTTGTGTGGTGTGAATGTTACTTGCCACTTGTCACCCCAAGCCTGGATATTGTCCAAATATTGTTGCATTTGACCATGGACTGCCTCAGTATCTGAATGGTGCTGAACATCGTGCAATCATTGGTGAACATCTCCACTTCTGACCTTATGATGAAGGGAAGGTCACTGATGAAGCAGATGAAGATGGTTGGAACTAGGACACTACCCTGAGGAACTCCTGCAGAGGTGCCCTGGAGCTGAGATTACTGACCCCCAACGACCACAACCACCTTCCTATGTGTAAGGTAAGACTCTAAACACCGGAGAGTTTGTCCCCTGATGCCATTGATTCTGGTTTTGTTAGGGCTCCATGATGCCACATTCAGTCACATGCAGTCTTGAAGTCAATTGTTGCCATTCTCACCTCACCTCTGGAATTCACCTCTTTTGTTCGTGTTTGAACCGAAACTATAATGAGGTCAGGAGCTGAGTGTCTGTGACAGAACCCAAACTAGGCATCACTGTGCAGCTGTTGCTGGATAGCACTGTTGTTGACACCTTCCACCACTTTACTGATTGTCGAGAGGCGACCAATGGGGCGGTAATTGGCCGGGTTGGATTTGTCCTGCTTTTTTGTGTACAAGGTATACATGGGAGCAATTTTCTATACTGTCGGATAAATAGTGTTGTAACTGTATTGGAACAGCTTAGTATAGGGGAGTGGCAAGTTCTGGAGCACATGTCTTCAGTACTGTTGCTGGACTGTTGTCAGGGCCTGTAGCCTTTGCCGTATCCAATGTCTCCAGTTGTTTCTTGATATCATGTGGAGTGATTCGAATTGGCTGTAATGCTGGGGACCACTGGAGGAGGCTGAGATGGAACATCCACTTGGCACTTCTGGCTGAAATCACTGCAAATGATTCAGCCTTATCTTTTGCACTGATGTGCTGGCCTCTTCCATCATTGAGGATGGGGACATTTGTGGAGCCTCCTCCTCCAGTGAGTTGTTTAATTGTCCACCAGCATTCACAACTGGATGTGACAGGTCTGCAGAGCTTAGATCTGATCTTTTGTTTTTGGGATCCCTTAGCTGTATCTGTCACTTGCTGCTTTCACTGTTTGGCAAGTAGTCCTGTTTGGTGGCTACACCAGGTTGATACCCCATCTTCAGGTATGGCTGGTGCTGCAGGGCTGATCCCTTAGCTTGATGGTAATGGTTGAGTTGGGCAAATGCAGGGGCATGAAGTTACAGAATGTGCTGCAGTACCATTCTGCTGCTGCTGCTGATGCCTTGTGAATACCAGTCTTGAGTTGCTAGATCTGTGCGAAGTCTATCCCATTTAGCACTGCGATAGAGCCACACAACACCATGGAGGATATCTTTGGTGTGAAGGCAAGATCTTGTCTCTATGAAAACTGTGCAGTGGTCACACTTACCGATACACTCATGGACAGATGCAACTATAGCTGGCAGATTGGTAATGATGAAGTCAAGTATGTTTTTCCATCTTGTTGGTTCCCTCACCACCCGCTACATGCCCAGTCTAACAGCTATATCCTTTAGGACACAACCAGTTCAGCCTGTAATGCTGCTACCGAGCCACTCTTGGTGGTAGACATTGAAACCTCCCACCCAGAGTACATTTTATGCCCTTGCCACCTTCAGTGCTTCCTCTAAGTGTTGTTCAACACGGAGGAGTATTGATTCATCAGCTGAGGGAGGACGGTACGTGATAATCAGCAGAAGGTTTCTTTGTCCATGTTTAACCTGAAGCCATGAGACTTCACGAGGCCTAGAGTCAACATTGAGGATTCCGAGGGCATCTCCCTCCTGACTGTGCCGCCATCTCTGCTGGGTCTGTCCTGGACATATCCGGGAATGGTGATGGCACTTTCTGGGCTGTTGTCTGTAAGGTGTAATTCCATCAGTGTGACTCTGTCAGGCTGTTGCTTGACTAGTGTGTGAGATAGCTCTCCCAATTTTAGCAGTAGCCCCAAATGTTAGTGAGGAGGACTTTGCAGGGTTGACAGGGCTTTTTCTGCCATTGTCTTTTCTGATGCCTACATCGACGCCAAGTCACCCATCCAGTTTCATTTTTTTTAAAAGGCTTTGCAGCAATTGATACAGGTGAATGTGTTGCGAGGTCATTTCAGAGGGTAATTGAGATCAACCACATTGCTGTGGGCCTGTAGTTACATGTAGGTTAGTTCAAGTGAGAAGGCAGATTTCCTTCCCTGATAAGTTTTTGTGACATCTGCCATGACAGGATTCGATGTTAACGTTTCAGGTCCGGTAACCCTTCCTCAGAATAGTTCCGAGGAAGGGTAACCGGACCTGAAATGTGAACTCTGTTATTGCTTTCACAAATGCTGTCAGACCTGCTGAGCTTTTCCAGCAACTTCTGTTTCTGTTCCTGATTTACAGCATCCACAGTTCTTTTGGTTTTTATGACAGGATTCAAACCTGGGTCCCCACAACATTACCTGAGTCCCTGGATTACAGTCTAGCAATTATACCACTAGGCCACTGCCTCCTCTGTTGTATCTCAATCCTGTGTTAGTTGTTAAAAATTACTGAACGTATTTACCTGATTACTTGTGTTTCCAGTGGCCAGGGTATGTGTCAGGAACAGTTCTGTAAAACTATTCGTATTGTTCCTTCGAGTACTGTTTTACAAAAAAATTCCAAAGATAAATATTTTGCATACACATTACATAAATATTTAGAAATTCCCCCAAGTCATGACAGTCCTTTCGTGTGACTGCAGAACAGAGGTGACTTTATCATCTCCACATGCAGTAACTGTTCCCTGGGTTTGGAGAAATTGCAATGTATTAAATAATTTCTGAATGTAGTCCTTCATGTGAACTGAGAAGTACCTGCAGCATTTTGTAAAGTGAATATAAACTTGTCTGCTGCGAAAAGTAATTTTGCTTGTAACTCATGCTTTACACACTCAGTTCATACAAAAGCAGCAATGGTGAATATTCTTGAGTACAACAATTTGTTACGTTGGGCTAAATGACAAGCAATTTGTGTGAACTGTTTTTCTTTGGATATTAGTATTTCACCTGGTAACCATTGTGATCTTAAAGGTCTCTCTCTTTTCTCTCTCTCTCTCTCTCTCTCTCTCTCTCTCTAATATAACATTTATTTTGTTTACTTATAAAGGCATGAGAGTTGTATTTCATTTCATTTATTAGAATGTGCTATCTGCATGACTTTTCACAGCTGGGGATCTGGAGCAGATCTGTGGGGATCTGACAGTGATGGTCGTTTTGAAAAACCCCGAATTGATGATGGGATGCTGGAAGTAGTTGGTGTCACTGGTGTGGTACATATGGTAAAAGCAAACTTTTCACTGTGTTAGACTTATGGAAATTCTGTTGAAGTTTGGAATAAAACTGAGAAGAAGTGTTTACTCAATTGCTAGAAATACACGATTCAAATTTAAAACCCTCAAGGAATGACGTTCTTGGCCTTTGCCTTCAAAAATTGCTCGGTTCCTGGTAGCAATTTTCAGGAACTAGGAGCAAGAATCTGAGCATGACACAACATAGTAAGATTGTAAATGAATTACAAAGAGTAATTTCACAGCCTCCTACCTCTATTTATGCACACGCTGTCTCAGCTCAGCACCTGAACCTCCACGGCTTGTTTTGTGACGTGTCCTCAGATTTCTGCCAATTACAGGCCAACAAGTAATAACTGGACGCCTTTGTAATGTACCCCACTGTCTTGAAATGATGCAGAAAGCAGAATTTTGAAGTTCACTTACCCATAAAAATTAGATGTAAATTTTCATGATTTGAAATCCCAATGATTCCAAGGCTGGTCTTCAGATAAAATGCTATTGTTGATGCAGGTTGGGGTTGATTGGGTTGGATGGCGGTGTTTTGGAGTGGTAGGATCTGCTCATGTACATTTTCTTTTCCTGTGGTTTAATTAACTAACATTAATGGAGATCCAGAGATAGTAAGAACTGCAGATGCTGGAGTCAGAGATAATGCAGTGTGGAGCTGGAGGAACATAACAGACCAAGCAGCATCAGAGGAGCAGGAAAGTTGATGTTTTGGGTCGGTTCGTCTCCCGCTGATGCCAGTGACCAGCGTCTGAAACGTCAACTTTCCTGCTTCCCTGATGCTGCCTGTCCTGTGTTCCTCCAGCTCCACACTGTTCCCTCTGATGCTGCCTGGTCTGCTGTGATCCTCCAGCTCCACACTGTTATAAATGGAGATCCAAATGTCTTCTATGAGCATGTAAATAGGGCTAATTAGGCCCTTAAAAGGGAAGCTGGTTATGGAGGCAGGGCATGTTCGAAGAATTATGAGTATACTTTGAATTAAAATTTGCTTAATTGTCATGTATTCAAATGAATGCAGTGAAAAGTGTACAAATCACAATTTATAACAATATCTTGGGTACAAAGGTCCCTAGGCATAGCTTTTTCACTTACAGCTCTTGGAAGGATAGAGAAGTAGAAAAGTTCAGCATTGCAGACTTAAGAATAAGTTAAAAAATGGAGGAAAAGAATGTTCAGAACAACGGTTTTCCGACCAGTCCATTTTGACTCCTGGCCTCCAGTTCACACTGGGCCTGGACAGCGCCTGGCTTCACCTCAGTGTTCAAGAGGCCAGGAGATCGATGTGAAATCACTTCGAGATCAAAAGTCCACACCAAGCCAAGAGACTGTCACGGTATTGCCTAATGACCACCATGCTGCGCTGCAGGGAGATGGTCAGGCCGGGCCAGGAGACCGCCATGCCAGGCCTAGAGACTGCCCAATGACCACCACGCTGCGCCGCAGGGAGACCGCCAGGCCAAGCTGGGAGGACTCCAGGCTGGGCTCGGAGGACACGTCGGCAAGTCTGTGCTGAGGCTGGGAAGAGCAAAGCGGAGGAGAAAGAGATGAGAAAAAAGAAAGTAAAGAAACAGAAGGAGTGGATGAGCTCCAGCTGCAGCATCCTAGTCCACTGCCAACTTACTGCTCATTCAGGCCATGAATCTCTGATTGGTGGAAGGATTGAGAATGAGGGGGGCACAGATTTGCAGAAAATCCCAAAAGAAACAATAGCAACATGAAGAAAAATATTTTGACTGTGAGTGGTTGGGATCCGGAATACACTTCTGACAGTTTGATAGAATCAAAGAATTCAAAGGATTTTAGACTATTACCTGAAGAGAGAGACTGTACAATTTACATAGAGGAGAGGACAGGGTTGATAACATCAAGTGAATTGTGTATTTGTAGAGCCAGTGAAAAAATTATGGGCTGGATGGCGTTCACCTGTGCTGTATTAGTTCTCAGTCTCTGTGATATTTTCTTCTTAGCTTCAAACAGAAAATCAGTCCATTTGTAAGGATTCAGTGTTCTCCAGGACAAGGAACCCAACACAGCTTGCTTTAAGTTCAGCCTTCTAATATCAAACCACTGCTGGGTGGAACTGAGACTACTGCACAGTTAGTTTTCCTCACTTCATCTAGTGATGTCCCCCTGCACTTCTTCCAAGTTCATCGTCTTCCTACCTCCCACAGCTCGCTTCTACCTCCTTCCCAAAATCCACAGGCTGGACTGCCTGGGCAGACCCATTGTTCCTGCTTGTTCCTGTCCCACAGCACTCATCTCTTCCTACCTTGACTCGATATTTATCTCCTTTTGCCCAGCCCCTTCCAACTGACATCCCTGACGTTTACATCTGTTTCAGAATTTCCAATTTGCAGGCTGCAGCTGCCTCCTCTTTATCATGCATGTGCAATCCCTTTACATGTCCATTCCTCCTTTAGGATGGTCTCAAGATTCTGGGCTTCTTCCTGGAAAAAAGACCTGAACCGCCTCCATCCTGCACCACTCTCTTCCTCTACTTGGCTGAGTTTGTGCTCATCTTGAGCAGCTTCTCATTTAACTCCTCTCACTTTCTTCACGTCAGAGAGGTGGCCATGGGCACCCACATGGGCCCCAGTTATGCCTGGGGTACATGGAACATTCCTTATTCCAGTCTTACTCTGGCCCCCACCCCCAGATCTTCCTCAGACATATCAATGATATAATCGCTGCTGCTTCCCAATTTCGCCCAGAACTGGAGGTTTATCAATATTGCTTCTAGAACATAGAACAGTACAGCACAGAACAGGCCCTTCAGCCCACAATGTTGTGCCGACCATTGATCCTCATGTATGCACCCTCAAATTTCTGTGACCATATACATGTCCAGCAGTCTCTTAAATGACCCCAATGACCTTGCTTCCACAACTGCTGCTGGCAACGCATTCCATGCTCTCACAACTCTCTGCGTAAAGAACCTGCCTCTGACATCCCCTCTATACTTTCCACCAACCAGCTTAAAACTATGACCCCTCGTGCTAGCCATTTCTGCCCTGGGAAATAGTCTCTGGCTATCAACTCTATCTATGCCTCTCATTATCTTGTATACCTCAGTTAGGTCCCCTCTCCTCCTCCTTTTCTCCAATGAAAAGAGACCGAGCTCAGTCAACCTCTCTTCATAAGATAAGCCCTCCAGTCCAGGCAGCATCCTGGTAAACCTCCTCTGAACCCTCTCCAAAGCATCCACATCTAGTTTCCACATTGCCCTCACCTTCACCTGCTCCATCTCTGACCCAAACCCTTCCTCAACATCTCAGTTTTCTGCAGTTAGGCTGGCCACCAATATCCACTACAAACCCACTGACTCTCACAGTTACCTTGACTATACATCCTTATACCCTACTTCCTGTAAAGACTCTATTTCATTCTCTCGGTTCCTTCATCTCCATTGCACCTGTTCTAATGATGCCAACTTCGACAAGGGAGCCTCCAATATATTCACTACCTTCCTCAGTCGAGGATTCCCCAGCACCATAGTTGACAGGGCCCTCAGCCGGGTCAAATCTGTCTCCCGCACTTCCAATCTCACACCCTCAGTTCCCTCTTGTCCTTACCTACCATCCCACCAGCATCCACATCCAGAGGATTCAGGTGAAGCAACAATTTATCTGCACTTCGCACAGTCTGGTCTACTGCGTTCAATGCTCAACATGTCTCCTCTACTTTGGGCAAACAAATCGTAGACTGGGTGACCACTTCACAAAGCACCTACGCTCTGTCCACAAAAAAGAACCTGTGCTTCCAGTTGCCTGCCATTTCAACACACTACCTTGTTCCTTGGTCAACATCTCTCTCTCATGCTTGCTGCAGTGCTCCATTGAAGCTTAGTGCCAGCTGGAAGAACAGCAACTCATTTTCTGCTTTAGAACTCTAAAGCTTTCTGGACTCAATATTGAGTTCAACAGTTTTAGGGCATTCGGCACCTTCTTTCATGTCATTATCTCAACCCCACACACCAGGCCTTGTTTATCACATGGTCTTCTATTCCTCAAACCCATTGTTAGCCACTAATAGTCCCCATTAGCAACTATTCATTCTCCTGGGTTGATCATTATCCACTCCTTTGTAAGTTCAACTGTTCTTCTCTCTCATTGGGGTCTATCTGCACTTATTGTTTACTTGTTAACCCCTCCCCCAACCCTATCTTCTGCATTAAAAAAACAACTTACTAGTTACCATCAGTTCTAAGGAAGGGTCACTGGACCTGAAACATTAACTCTGATTTCTCTCCACAGATGCTGCCAGACTTGCTGAGCATTTCCAGCAATTTCTGTTTTCATTTCTGATTTCCAGCATCCGCAGTTCTTTCAGTTTTTAATTGTTTTTTATTTATTTATTGCTTCAGTTCATCCTCCTATCAATACTGGGTCACATGGACACTTGCGACTTAATGGTGATATCACCTGGAAACAAATTGCCCCTTCTCAGAATACTCCCCAGTTTCACTTTGGTTTGCAAGGGAATGTGGCACAAAAAGAAAACTCAGGCCTTTCTCAAAGTAAAGGTATTATCACCGTTGCCTGAGAGTGTGGCGGAGGGAGATTCTATTGAAGGTCTCAAAAGAAAAGTGGGTAATT
Organism: Stegostoma tigrinum; assembly: GCF_030684315.1. NCBI lineage: Eukaryota > Metazoa > Chordata > Chondrichthyes > Orectolobiformes > Stegostomatidae > Stegostoma > Stegostoma tigrinum. The sequence goes on from NC_081354.1 coordinate 481,940, forward strand.
ACCTGAAGAGCACATGGAAAAATATGGGACTACATTGCCGTTGCAGAGAGTCAGTGCAGACACAGTTGGACCTACTAGTGATCTGCCCTGTACCCATTCCAAGTTGTGCCTATCTACAGAGAACACCAAGGTAGAGCAATTCCTCTAAGATTCTCTTGTTTAGAACAATGCTAACAGATTACAAAGGTTCTTCCTCAAACAGAAAATATTTTATGTCTAAAATGAATGTTGATAAAATGCAGACATCAATAGAGAATTGAAGGAAATAGCTGTCTATTGTTTCCCATACATACGTAATTTGTTTTGATATTTAGGGCCAGGTGCAAAGTGGCTTACGGTCTGGAATTCGTATTGCACAGGGGACATATTTCCGAGTCACACTGCTGAAGTCAATTCCTGTACAAGTTGATGGAGAGCCTTGGATTCAGTCACCAGGACACATTATAATATCTGCTGCTGGGCCAAAGGTATGAGGATGCATGACATGGTTTATTTGGAGAAACCAGTCTTGAATAAAATGCTGCAGTTTAGATTAATGACGAAACTCAAGTGAATAGGATTATGGCCGACCTTTAACAGAGTAAGAGGGGAATTTAATGTAATTACATAGAACATTACAGCACAGTACAGGCCCTTCAGCCCTCAATGTTGTGCCGACCTGTCATACTGATCTCAAGCCCATCTAACCTACACAATTTCATGTACATCCATATGCTTATCCAATGACGACTTAAATGTACCTAAAGTTGGCCAATCTACTACCGTTGCAGGCAAAGCGTCCCATTCCCTTACTACTCTCTGAGTAAAGAAACTACCTCTGACATCTGTCCTATATCTTTCACCCCTCAATTTAAAGCTATGCCCCCTCGTGCTCACCGTCACCATCCTAGGAAAAAGGCTCTCCCTATCCACCCTATCTAACTCTCTGATTATCTTGTATGTCTCAATTAAGTCACTTCTCAACTTCGTAATTGCTTTCTTAAATGAAGGTTTATTGGTGCCAAGGATGGATTTTAAAAGTCTATAGATTGTAAAGATTTGGCTGTTGAAATTGTGGAAATGTCACTGCTGCTCTGTTCAAACTTGCTCACGTTTAATCTTATGTATTGTTTTCTGAAATCTATCACGAAGGGACAAGATGAAATGGTGACTGGTGTGGGGGTGCGGTTTGGCAAATTACAGCTGGAGGGACAAGACAAAGTGGGGGGGTGGGGTCGGTGGGGCGAGAGGGGCGTTGGGTCGGCGGAGTGAGGGGTGTGGGGTGAGTGGGAGGCGGTGGGGTGGGGGTTGGGGATGGAGGGGTGATGGAGTGGTGGGGGGATGAGTGGGTGAGGGGAAGATACTCTGGAACCCACTGTCTGTAAGAGTGATAAAGGCAGAAACCCTCATAAATTTAGAAAGTGTTTGAGATGGGGACACCAAGGCATACAAGACCATGGGCCAAGTGCTGGAAAATGGGATTAGATTAGTCAGGCGATTGATTTTGACTAGCGCAGGCAGACATGATGAATCAAAAGAAATTCTGTGCGCTATAGATCTCTGTGACTCTGTAGGGTGAACGGAATCTGAGAAAGTTGTCATTTAGGGGTGATGATGATGCAGTTGTAATGTCACTAAACACGTAATACATTGGCCCTCATAAATGATCTGCAGGCATGAGTTCAAGTCTCACCAGTGAATCCAAGAGAATTTAAATCAAATAATTGATACATTTGGATTTTCATTTCTTGTGCATAGTAAACTAATATTTTGCTGTTACTGTGCGGTTACAGGGAAAGGTGCCAAGGGTGGCGGGGCTAGTGGGGAGTGTGGAGGGTCGAGGGAGTTGCAGAGACAATGGTCCCTCCGAAAGGCTGGTAAGGTGGGGAGGAAAATATATCCTTGGTAGTGGATTTTCTGAAGAAGGGCCTAGGCCAGAAATGTCAGCCTTCCTGCTCCTCTGATGCTGCTTTGCCTGCTGTGTTCATCCAGCTCCACACCTTGTTATCCTTGGTAGAACATAGAACATTACAGCACAGTACAGGCCCTTCGGTCCTCTATGTTGTGCCGACCTGTCATACCGATCTCAAGCCCATCTAACCTACACTATTCCATGTATGTCCATATGCTTATCCAATGACGACTTAAATGTACCTAAAGTTGGCAAATCTACTACCGTTGCAGGCAAAGCATTCCATTCCCTTACTACTCTCTGAGTAAGAAACTGCCTCTGACATCTGTCCTATATCTTGCACCCCTCAATTTAAAGCTATGCCCCCTCGTGCTCGCCGTCACCATCCTAGGAAAAAGGCTCTCCCTATCCACCCTATCTAACCCTCTGATTATTTTATATGTTTTAATTAAGTCACTTCTCAACCTTCTTTTCTCTAATGAAAACAGCCTCAAGTCCCTCAACCTTTCCTCATAAGACCTTCCCTCCATACCAGGCAACATCCTAGTAAATCTCCTCTGCACCCTTTCCAAAGCTTCCACATCCTTCTTATAATGCGGTGACCAGAACTATATGCAATACTCCAAGTGCGGCCGCACCAGAGTTTTGTACAGCTGCAGCATAACCTTTTGGTTCTGGAACTCGATCCCTCTATTAATAAAAGCTAAAAACACTGTATGCCTTCTTAACAGCCCTGTCAACCTGGGTGGCACCTTTCAAGGATCTGTGTACATGGACACCGAGATCTCTCTGCTCATCTACACTACTAAGAATCTTACCATTAGACCAGTACTTTGCCTTCTGGTTACTCCTACCAGAGTGCATCACCTCACACTTGTCTGCATTAAACTCCATTTGCCACCTCTCAGCCCAGCTCTGCAGCTTAGATATGTCTCTCTGCAACCTACAGCATCCTTCGTCACTATCCACAACTCCACTGACCTTAGTGTCGTCTGCAAATTTACTAACCCATCCTTCTACGCCCTCGTGCAGGTCATTTATAAAAATGACAAACAGCAGTGGACCCAACACCGACCCTTGCGGTACACCACTAGTAACTGGTCTCCAGGATGACCATTTCCCATCAACCACCACCCTCTGTCTTCTTTCAGCAAGCTAATTTCTGATCCAAACTGCTATATCTCCCACAATTCCATTCCTCCGCATTTTGTACAATAGCCTACTGTGGGGAACCTTATCGAACGCCTTGCTGAAATCCATATACACCACATCAACCGGTTTACTCTCATCTACCTGTTTGGTCACCTTCTCAAAGAACTAAGAACGTAGTGGGGTCAGATTACAGGTGACAGAGAAGTGGCAGATATGATGTGTTGAATCCAGAGCTACTACCCCTCCCTCTCTCACCTCCATCCCAGGCTCCAAGGAAACCTTCCACATTAAATCGATGTTCACCTGTACATCTGCTAATATGGTCTATTGTATACGTTACTCCCAATGTGGCCTCCTCTACATCGGGGAAACCAAGCGGAGGTGTGGAGACTGCTTTGTGGAACACCACAATCAGTTCATGACAAATGACAACACTTTCCAGTCACGAACCACTTAACTCCCCATCCCACTCCTTGGATGACATGTCCATCCTGGGCCTCTACAGTGTCGTACCAATGTCACCCAGAAACTGGAGGAACAGCACCTCATATTCCGCCTTGGGAGCCTACAACCCAATGGTCTCAATGTGGACTTTACTGGCTTCAAAATCTCCCCAGTCCTGACCTCATCCCACAACCAATCCTCCCTCTCATCCCCATCTGCTTGACTTGTCCGTCTTCTCTGCCACCTATCCACTTCTCCCCCACCTGTCCGCTTCTCCCCCCTCACTGACCGCTCCCTACCTGCACTCACCTACCACCATCCCACTTACCTTCCCCAGTACCTTCTCCTCCCCCTCCACCTCCCCCATTTCTGAAGAAGGGTCCGGATACAAAACTCCAGCTTTCCTGCTCCTCTGATGCTGCCTGGCCTGCTTTGTTCATCCAGCTGCACACTGTGTTATTTCCAACAACACCATCCTGGACAAAACAGCCCATTTGTTGGGCGCCACACCCACAAACATTGACTTCCTCCTTGACTGAGGTTTTGTGTTAATGTGTGCTATCTGTAAGATGAATTGCAACACTTCAGCAAGGCTTCTCTGACAGTACCTTCCTCAGATACTGAAGTATTCCATGTCCAAATGCAGCAAAATCTGGGCAATACCTAGACTTGACCAGTGGCAACTATTATGATCCCAGCTGATTTGCTTTTATTTACTCATGGGATATGGGCAGTACTGATTTGGCCATTCCTACTTGCCCTTGAGAAGATGACGTACTGCTTTCTTAACTGCTATTGCCCACTTCATGAAGGTAGATTCCAAATGTCATTATGGAGGGAATTCCAGGATTTTGACCCAACGACCGAAGGAACAGCGATATATTTCCAAGTCAGGATTGTGAATGGCTTGGAGGGGACCTTGTTGGTGTTGTTGATTTTCATGTATCTGTTGCCCTTATTGTTGGACAAGTCAGATCCCATACTGAAATCAGGCTTGGATAAGTGATCGTGTTTTATATTTATGCTTTTAATGAGGCGGTACTGAACATGCTGCAGATTTAGTTTTAACATTAAAATATTAGTTTACTATGCATAAGAAATGAAAATCAAAATAGAATAAACCAAACTGTCTACACATAACACACATCTTTAAAGATATGAAAACATACGGTAAGCTACGATTCCATTAGCCCCAAAAGCACTCGTTCACAGTACATAAACACCAGAATGAGAATTCTGTTTTCTGTCACTAATAGGATTTGATTTAGCTATGGTTTCAATTCCCCAGTCTTGAGAATTTTTTGGCCTGTTCCTTGAATCTTCATACAATTAAGATTAAACTTTCTGAGCTTCAAGTAACTCCTTCAGGGTTTTCATGAACACTTTTGATCTGGAACTTTCAAACTAAACTTCTTACAACAAGATATGCTATTTAAACAATTTCAAACTATCTTCTCTTTTTCTGCTTGATACATCCAATATCATCTAGGAACCCTGCAGAACCTTTTTCCTTTCAAAGCTAAGGGTGTTTTCCTTAATCAAAAAATAGAAATCAATCCCTGAAGTTCCAATCTAGAGCCTCATATATTTTACCTTCCTTGCTTGTAAAATTCTCCCAATGTAAACAAAGATCCATTACTTCCAAGAAGTCTATCTCTCTCAGTGTTGAACATGATTCCTCTCACACACTTACAAGTAAATTATTAAATCCTTCAGATATATTGAAAACCTTTATGCCAATAGTTCAAATTCTAAAGTTCCGACTCAAAAGTAAATAATATTATTATACATTTAAATGATACACCTTACATCTCACAAGGTAGTGAAAAAGGCATTTGGCATGTTTACCTTTATTGGTCAGTGCATTGAGTATAGGAGTTGGGATGGCAGTTATACAGGACATTGGTGAGACCACTTTTGGAATACTGTATTCAGTTCTGGCCTCGCTGCTATAGAAAAGACGTTATTAAACTTCAGAAGAGTTCTGAAAAGATTTATGAGGATGTTGCTGAGGTTGGGGGGTTTGAGCTATAGGGAGAGGCTGAATAGGCTGGGGCTATTTTCCCTGGAGCATTGGAGGCTGAGGGGTGACCTTATAGAAGTTTATAAAATCATGAGGGGTATGGAGAGGATGAATAGCCAAGGTCTTTTGCCCCAGGGTGGGGGAGTCCAACACTGGAGGGCACAGGTTTAAGATGAGGGGGAAAAGATATAAAAGGGACCTAAGGGGCAACCTCTTCAAGCAGAAGGTGGTGCAGGAGCAAAATGAGCTGCCAGAGGAAGTGGTGGAAGCTGGTACAATTACAGCATTTCAAAGGCATCTGGGCAGATATATGAATAGAAAGGGTTTACAGTGATAGGGGTGAAATGCTGGCAAATGGGACTAGATTTATTTGGATACCTGGTCTGCATGGATGAGTAGGACTGATGGGACTGTTTCCCTGCTGTATGACTTTATGACTCTAAATAACAGACAATGACAATTTCCAACACAGTTTCAATCTTGTTCCTTGACATTCAGCAGCATCATTATTGCTCAGCTGTCACCATATGGTCCTATTGAACCATGAGCAGAAGCTAATTAACAGGTTCCTTGAGGTAACCCAAGTCAACTAGTCTCTGTACGGGATGCAAAATATTAGGACATAGATAAATATTCGCATTTGTTGAGTGAAAAGGAGATTGTTTCAGTTCTATGTTCTACATATTCTGAACTCTTGTAATAAATTTTCAGGTTCATATGTTGAAAAAATGTAAACAGAAGCAGAAGAAGCAAATTGGGAGCTTCAAGGATGCAAGAGCAGAGAGTCTGGTCAACTCAGAAACAGGCAACTGAGGACTGATAACAACAGTTTGGAAAGGACTTGCAGTGTGACCATGAAAATCAAGAGATTATTTGCTTAACCATTTTAAGATTCCAACAGTTTGCAATTAAATGTTTTTGACATTCATTTGCACATCTTCGTGAGACAGTGTATCAGTGTCTGATATTGCAACATTAGTGGTCTCAAACAGGTGCCAGAATAACAGTTAAATGATTTAACCGAAACATTGTCCCATGTTCAGGACGTTAACAGTAGAATTGCTATTGAAATAACGGCCGATAAACAGAGAGATACTTTTTTTTAATGTGCGGAAAATGCCTTAATGTTCCTGTTTCAAGGGCCTATACTGGACTGAAACTGACCTGAGTATTGGCTTTCACTGCTGTCAGTTTCAAGCTCTCCTGATCTGTTCCACTTATGTCATTCAGCTAAAGATAGACTCTGAATGAGCAAACATTGTAATAGGGGCTGTGGATCATGTGTATTGTAAACTGTTACTGCTAATCTCTTATTTCGAAACATTACCCAAATTTTGGATTAGTGTGTGATCTAATTCAGATCCAAATATAATCTCTTGAAAAAAGTTTAGATTCCTACAAATACTCACTGATGACATCTTTCAGTAGAAAGACATTCCAAGTTATTTACTTCTGATGTTTTTTAATGCAGAGAGCAGATATGTTTGAATTTGTTAACACAGAATAGTATGGCTACAGATTACTTTGAAACAAATATTTTGAGAGAGAAGATAGTTTAATGTAAAGAGAAGTGGCGGTTGTGGGTGATATAAAGTTCAGGGAAATATTGCATTTTTCATGGAAGCAGTGACATATTGGTTCCCTATCTATTTGGACAATGCCATTGTGATTAGGCATTAAAGTCATCCTTCAAGAAAATAGATTTAACATACGTTATTCCACTGATTCTATAAAATATAAATAATCAATATATTGATGAATTAACCTGGCAGTATACTTGAACAAAAACATGTAGCCAACTTGCTCCTACTTTCTTGAGAATTTCAGATCTAATTTAATTGAACTAGTTTTTCTCTAAAGATGTGTTTAGACACACTAATCAAGTTGTTTCCCTAACCAGCTGTGTGCAAAATATTTTGAATCTTATCTGAAGAATTTTGATAATTCTTTACAGCCAGTATCTCCCTTTGCTATTTGCATGTTACTGTACTATAATAGGTATTCGTGAAACGTGCCTTACGTTTTCAATACAATGCCATTGTGTAATAGTTGAAAGTAATATTTTACCTCAGGAATTAAGTTGGGCAATATTAATTTTCTCACTAAGTGTTAAGCATAGCTTTATAGAAGCCATGTAATATTTATATCAGCTGAGTGAAATAAGCCATTCAGATCTGCTGATGTGATAATGGGAACTGCAGATGCTGGAGAATCCAAGATAATGAACTGTGAGGCTGGATGAACACAGCAGGCCCAGCAGCATCTCAGGAGCACAAAAGCTGACATTTCGGGCCTAGACCCTTCATCAGAGAGCCTCTCTGATGAAGGGTCTAGGCCCGAAACGTCAGCTTTTGTGCTCCTGAGATGCTGCTGGGCCTGCTGTGTTCATCCAGCCTCACATTCAGATCTGCTTCCTGATTTGAAGATTTTGTTAGTCACAATTTCAGCGTGGAAACTTTGCTGGATACTCATGTCCTGAATGGAAATCACACATTCTTTTACTGAATGAGCAGCAGGTCCTTTGTTGATATTTTTGTCCAGCTAAACTTAGTGTTAGTATCCCAAATGGTGACTATTACTGATATTATTTATATCTAAAATATTAAGAATATATAAAGATTGATCTTACAAATTGCAATGTATACTTGTATGAGCCTGGCAGTATCAAAAATGATGTTTTCAAAAAGCTAATGTGACAGTTTTGGTTCTTTGAAAACTGTAAACCAGTGGAGAGAAACATTTAACTGATGTAACATAACAGGCTTTAAGTTTTGGTTTGTATTAATGCATGCCACCTAGACTGAGAGTAAAATCTGTTTCGAGAGATTTAAGCATGAATCTGTTGTGATAAATATCACCACTATCATAATTGACATTGTTAAACCTCTTAGGGAGAAATGTAGGGGCCATTAAACAATGAAGGTGTTTATTTTAATAATACAGTCCAGTTGAATTCAGATCACATCAGACAGAACTAAAATAACATGCTGCATCTTACAACAAATTTGACTCATTTCTAGATTCCTTATTCACCTTAATTTAAGTTTCTGTAGCTATAGGAAATACGATGATTAAGAATAAATTTCCATTTAAGTTGGATTCAGAATGAACTGTGGTATAATGTTAAAGTTTGTATATTTGAATTCTTTCTTCATTTTTGACTCGCATTGCTTCTGCTTTTTCTATGAACTGCCATGTATGTAGCTAAATTAATGAAAACTAAGTTTTTTTGTTAGGTGTTACTGGAATGATTAATCCTAATTAGCAATTCACAGTAAAGCCAGTGTTTTACAATTTTCCATGAGAAGAATATTACAAGAAATTGACTCTTTCCTGTGATAAAAGCAAGGTTTAGCAGTTCTTTTGAACTGCAGTGCTTCTATTGACGAGAAACTGTAGCCATTGGAAAATATGAGCATTTTTTGTTTCAAAGCGTTTACATTTTAAAATTCTACAGTTATATTTTGATAAACAAGCATTTTGAAAAATATTGGTTACATATTTGTACGTTTTGATTTGACAGAGGCAATTTTATTTTATTATGCTGTTTAATGTGGATTGACATGTACTAATGGTTTCAGTTTCTAGGGAATAATACTTGTGTAGCAAGTATTTTTTGTAGATATTGGTTTGCTAGTTTATAGTACAGCACTTCATGAATCCAACACATTTTTATAACTACATACTCACCAACTCTCAGTTTGATTTTGGAGATTGAGTATTTACTTACCTCCTCAGTCTTTCAGGATTTACACATTTTTCTGGGTTAAAGGGGAAAATGTTTTTTAACTGGCCAATTAAGAGAGGCAACTAACACCTTGAGTTCAAACTAAAAAGCTTGGGGATGGGCCTGTTTTTCAATGACATCAAAGTTTATAATTACATCAACCAGCAAACTCGCTGACAGGTTTTACTTTGTGGTTGCTGATTTCCTGGATTGACCTAAACTTCGCATTTTGTTTATGACTTGATTTAAAACATCTGGGTAACAACTGCCAACTTGACTCACGAATTAATTACAAAGCTTGAGATTGAGACAGAGAAAGTTAGTAAATCTTACCCCATCAAAAATTCACACGTTTCCAAAACTTGATATGACACCTCTGCATCACTTTTCTTTTAGAAAAATGACTCCCCTTCTCCATAGCTAGATGTAGCTTTACTGTTGTAAGATGGCTACATCACAAAGAAGTTTGTGTTTATTATGTTCAAGCATTAAACAGTAAATGTAAAACTATGCTTCACTGTTGTAACTATTACCAGATACTGTTGTTCAAAATTGAGATTGTTTCCGTTGTATTCCTATACTTTTAATGTGATATTTTAACATAGAAGCTGTCATAACGTAATCTTTATCTGTCAGATTTTGCAGGATTATATAAAAGGTTATTGAAAAGCTAAACAAAGCAACTGTCTAATCAAAGTACTATTGTTTTCCATACACAAATAGTTTTGGAGTCAGGTAATGAAGTATTTTAAATAAACTGCAGACATCGTCAGATTGGAAGCAAAAATGAATTTTTTATCACAAACTGCTGAAATCCAGTTTATTATGTTCAGTTGTTCAAACTTCTCCAGTTGTATGTTTTAAATACCTGTTAAAATAAGTGTGAGATACGGACATACTTACTGTTTACTGGTGATGATTTTATCTTTGTTCGGCTTATGTAATGTTAGCTTCATATAATGTTAGTTTTCAAATCTGTTTTGTAGACCAAAACTGTTGGGAATGTTTCTTGTACATAATATGTTGTGTTCAATACGGTTAATATAGTATACAAGTATTGACTTTATCAGATTCTCCTCATACTACTATTAATTGCTGTGAGTTAGTGCTTTGTTAATATACAGCAGTTGTGTATATTTTGATATTAGAGAAAATGGGTTACTGTTGTGTTTTTAAAAAAAATTGCACTGTCAAATAATCAATTATTTTGAATGTAATTGTGTTCTGTGAAAAACTAATGGAAAGAACATTTTCATCTAAATAAAACTGGGAATTATGAAATTTTTATGAAACAGAAGGTAGTGAATATGCGGTAATTAAAACAATAATACTTAATTAAGACTGTGGATCAATAGACAATAGGTGCAGGAGTAGGCCATTCAGCCCTTCGAGCCAGCACCACCATTCATTATGATCATGGCTGATCATCCAAAATCAGTATCCTGTTCCTGCCTTATCCCCATAACCCTTGATTCCGCTATCTTTAAGAGCTGTATCCATCTCTTTCTTGAAAGTATCCAGAGACTTGGCCTCCACTGCCTTCTGGGGCAGAGCATTCCATATATCCACCACTCTCTGGGTGAAGAAGTTTCTCCTCAACTCTGATCTAAATGGCCTACCCCTAATTTTTAAATTGTGTCCTCTGGTTCTGGATGAAACATGCTTCCTGCCTCCAGACTGTCCAATCCTTTTAATTATCTTACAAGTCTCAATCAGACCCCCTCTCGTCCTTCTAAACTCCAGTGTGTGAAAGCCCAGTTGCTCCAATCTTTCAACATGTGATGCCCATTGAATCTGCTCCACCATTCAATCATGGCTGATATGTTTCTCAACTCCATTCTCCTGTCTTCTCCCTATAACACATGATTCCTTTATTAACCAAGAACTTATCTATCACTGTCTTAAAGACACTCAATGACTTTGCCTTTTGAGGCAATGAGTTGCACAGATTCACTACCCTCTAGCTGAAGAAATTACTCATTTCAGTTCTAAAGGGTCATCCCTTCACTCCGAGGTTGTGCTGTTGGTCTTGTTTACCCTATTATGGGTGAACTGCATCTCTGTAGAAATTGAAAGCTTGTTGGTTGAGCTTAGGCATTATTAATGCATCTTTATGGTGGTCTTTGGCATAATACCAATGCAGTGTTGTACCAACAAGAGCTATGATCACTGTAAGTGCCTGAACTCCAAACCAAGGTGCCAGGAATACAGGGTGATTGTGAACAAGGTGAAGGAAGGAATGCAGATCAATCAGACCTTCTCTCTGAAGAGGACCTTTCTGGATTAGTGTCTGTTTCAAGCAGTGGATAATTCCCATCTCCAGGACTTTGCCAGTGGGACTATTTTGATGTGTCATATGAGTATCTCTGAAGGTATTTGGGGAGAAAGGAAGTGAGGGTCTTCTGTCTGTCCTGTTTGTGGAACCACTTTTTCCACTCAGCGCAGAGGAGTTGGGTTGTTACAATCCATATGTACAAGCTCCATATCCTGACCTTCCTAGGAAAGTATGTACAACGTGAAGGAAGCTGCATCAAATGCAGTGGGCCCCTTTGGAACCTGGAATAGCTAACGGCAGGTTAAGGTAACCCTAAAGGTGGGCACCAGTGTGAGTACCCTCCAGCTTGGGGCACATATGCGCGAATGGCCAAAAGTGGCAACAGAAGTTGTGGATTCCAAAAGGATAGTAAGGCATCATCCTCAAACAAGACAACTGAGAAAAGGGACAGTCAGAAGGATGGCAAACCTTTCAGCAAAAGATGCTCCAGAGAGTGATAAACCAACTGGACCTCCACTTGAGTCAACAGAGAAGATAGTGAACAAGCAGGGATGTGTGACAGGTGTTGAGGAAACAGCAAAAGGAAAACCTTTCAGACAAGGTTCTGGTTTCCATCAGTTATTTTCTAATTTTTAAGTTGTTTGAATCACCCCAGATTCCTGGTTTGAGCCACTGCACTTATTTAGGGAATGTGAATTGAAGAAGGCAATAGACAAGTATTTCAGGGCAAAAGAATCTGCATTTATTAAAAATACAAGTTAAGTATAATACAAGAAATAGAAATAAATGCAATGTACAGAGGACAGAAATATTAAATACACTATTACCTCAATCAAAAGCTATAAGAACCTAAAAACAACAGTTTTAATTTACAGAATCTTTAATCAGGCTTCCTATCCTTGAAGTCCCAATGCACTGTCACCAACAACCTTCCTCGGCTGAGCTTTGGGGTCTTGGGAGTTTCGGCTCACTACTGAAGAAAATGTGGCTTTGAAGTATGTTTGACATACCTGGAGCCTGGATGTAGATGTCAAACCGAGTACATTTTTCAATTTGGGTTGAGTCTGCAGATGTGGTAAGGTGCATATTGGATGTTTTGGGTAAGGACGTTTTTTTTCCCCCTTTCAGCTAGCTTTGTAGACCTAGTTTTCACCTCAGGATGTGTCTGAGACCTAGTGGTGTTGGTTGGGTCACTTGGTTTTTTTGGAGTTTGTGGGTTCTTGGATTTGCTGTTTGTGGTCGGTTGCTGTTAGTTCCTCTGGTTCAGATTAAGCCTGTATCTGGTAGCTCTTGCTCAGAACCTCTAAGAACATTTTTGGATTACTTTCATTAATGCATTGTGGAGTTGGAGGAACACAGCAGGTCAGGCAGCATTAGAGGAGCAGGAGTGTCGACGTTTCAACCTAGACCCCTTCATCAAGACTGGATGTAGGTCGGAGTTAGTGGGAATTGGTCAGTGGGAAAGTGGGAACAAAAAGGTGGGAAGGAAGATGGACAGGTTGTGTCAGGTCAAGGAGTCAAGAGGGAAGGTTGGCCATGGGATGAGGCCAGGCGTGGGGAGATTTTAAAACTGGTGAATTCCATGTTTAGGCCATTGGGCTGTAGGCTTCTGAGGCAGAATATGAGGTGTTACTCCTCAGTTTGCATGTGGCATCATTGAGGCACTGGAGGGGGCCCAGGATGAACATGTCACCCAGGGAGTGAGATTGGGAGTTAAAATGGTTCACGACCAGAAGGTGGTGTTGATTATAGCGTGCAGAGCGCAGGTGCTGTGTGAATTGGTCACCGAGTTTACGCTTGGCTTCACTGATGTAGAAGAGGCCACATCGGAAGTAATGAATACAGTAACCAGGTCGGAAGATGCACGGATGAAACTCTGTCAGATATGAAAAGTTTGCTTTGTGCCTTGAATGGAGGTGAGGGGTCAGGTCTAGCACCTCTTGTGTTTGCAGGGAAAGTTGCGGTGGGTGGTGTTAGTGGGGGGAGTGGAATGGATGAGGGAGTTGTGGAGTGAGTGGACCCTACAAAAGGCAGATAGGAGTGGGGAGGGAAATATATCTGGTGGTGAGATAGATTGTACGTGATGAAAATGGTGGAGGATGATTCATTGGATGCAGATGTTGGCGGGGTGGTATGTGAGGACTGGGGGATCCTGTCTTTTTTTTGGGGGGGTGAGGGGATTTGAGGGCAAAGGTGCGTAAAATGCAAGAGATGTTGAAGGCATCTGGGATGTCCAGGAGTGAAATGCTCCATCTTGGGAGGAGCTGCAGCAGAGGCGGAGGAAATGGGAATATGGGAGCGCATTTCTGGCAGGATGGTGGGTGAGAGGAGGTGTAGTCTAGGTAGCTGTGGGAGTTGGTAGGTCTGAAATGGGTGTTGGTGCTGAGATGGTTACTGGATATGGAGACAGAGGGGTCCAGGAAGGGGAGGGAGGTTCTGGATGTGAGTTTGCTCGCTGAGCTGGAAGGTTAGTTTTCAGACGTTTCGTCACCATTCTAGGTAACATCATCAGTGAGCCTCTGACGAAGCGCTCGTGTTATGTCCCGCTTTCTATTTATCTGTTTAGGTTTCCTTGCATTGGTGATGTCATTTCCTGTTCTTTTTCTCAGGGGATGGTAGATTGGCTCCAAATCAATGTGTTTGTTGATGGAGTTCCGGTTGGAATGGGAGGGAAGTATTAGAGATGGTCCAGATGAATTTGAGGTTGGGGTGAAAGGTGCTGGGAGCATGAGGCAGTGCTGATACAATACAATAATCAATGTAGTGGAGAAAGAGGTGAGGGATGGTACTAGTGTAACAGTGGAAAAGGGACTGTTTCATGTGTCCTATGAAGAGGCAGACACAGCTCAGACCCATAATATAATTATGTCAGATGAGATTGAGGCCTGCAATTATACAGATTGTGGGCCCTTATTTTCACACCAAATCTGTGCTTTCCATTGTGTTTGTGGTGTTCTTTATGAAGTCAATTGTTTTCCCAATCGTTAAGAGCACATTGAACATAGAACAGTACAGCACAGTAAAGGCTCTTTGGCCCACAAAGTTGTGCCAACTTATTATCCTATGAAGTACTCTGCATACTCTACATTTTACTATCCTCCATGTGCCTATCCAAGAGTCGCTTAAACGTATATTGTATATGTGAATGGATTTTGATTGAAGTTGAATGTCCAGTAATTCTGTAGTCGTCTTATTTTTTCGGCTAGGTAGCCTGAGGTATAAAAGCTACCTCGGTCGAGGCTCTGTCAGGATTGGCTGATTGCTCTTTTAAAGAGGTGGTGTACTTTGCTCAGCATGAAATTCCAATAGTCTCAGACACAAATCCCCATTCTGCTGCCACTGTTATATGTTTGCTGTAGCCCCAATCCAGGGTTTTGCCCAGTATTTTGGATATTGGAAAAGTCCAGCATCTTCAGTATTTCAAATGATGGGGATTTTGCTCGATCCTACAATAGGGCTACCACAGGCCTAGAGGAAAGAAGTTCTACGAAGAATATACCAGTGACTCCTCTTCCAATGAACACATATGGGAGGATCACCATAAACAGAAGAGGTAAAGCACCAAAAGGAGGAAAAGTTGGGCCTCACCTGATACAGAAACGCTGGACATCGTAAGGGACCTGGTGAAAGCCCACCTCCTAATGTCAGGAGCCATGAGGTACCCATCACAGCACAGCACCAAAAAACCAGAAGCAATTATGCTTTGAACCAGGAGCAGAGCGCAGCAACAGCTCTGCTCAATTTGGGACAGGACATTAAACCAGACAACACCCCACCACCTCCATCAAGGGAGGAACACGACAGCTACCTCTGTTCTACTAAGGTGCAACGGTTCGTCCAAAGCACAGAGAGGCAGGAACTCACCCAGTGACAAGACTTGGCTTAAATCTTTATTAGACTGGAGCAGGGCATGAACATTTGGCCATCCTTCAATAGCTCCCACTGCTGCTGCCAACACCCAGGCCAGTTGTTCCAGCTGGTGACCTCAACTGCATCGTCAATGGAGCTGGACAATTCAGAAGGGCTGAGAGCAAACTGGATGCCTAACTGCATGACACCTTCAGCACCCTTGCAGGCTAAACACAGCATACGTTGCTGCTGGGCCTGCTGTGTTCATTCAGCTCCACACTTTGTTAGCTTGGATTCTCCAGCATCTGCAGTTCCCATTATCTCTCATAGATACACCTAGCTGTGGCCAGATGTAGCTATCCATCAGCACTTTATTGCCCAGATTATTTTTAACTGATTTCAGACTTCACCAGTGAGATTCAAACCATGGTCCCCAGAATATTACCCAGATCTCTGGATTATGTATCTATTATCTCTGTATGACACAACACCCACAGGCAACCCAGCCTCCCGGTTGTTCCAATCCTCCATCTCAGAGGTCCTGGACAACAGTACATTGGAGAGCTTGCACTAGCTATTATCTTTTGATAAGCTGACCAATACCCTGGAGATTTCTGAGAACAGTAAAACCTCTGGAAGCAACTGCTTATTGGCCGAGTTGCATTCAGCTCTGTGGGACACGGTTGGTTAGAACCTGCTGGAGATGCACAACAGTATTTTCCTGGCAGGCAACGTGTGAACTCATAAGGAAGGGTATCATCACCTCAACTACAAACAGGAGGAGGAGAGGAAGGAAATTAGACATCGGTAACTAATTTCACTGCTGAATGCAAATTACAAAATTCTGTCTAACGTTATCACCAACTGGGTCAGGTCTTCTGTGGGATTGGTGATTCACCCTAACCAATCCTGTGCTATACCAGGCAGGACGATTTAGGAGTATCGCACTTCTCAGGGATATGATTGCCAACATGCAGGACAGGACTGGACACCTGCCTCAGCAGCCTGGCCCAGCAGAAGGCCTTTGACATCCCACCTACATGTGGGATGTGGTATCAAAAATGGGGTTTGTGGGGAGAATCTTCAATTGGATCCAACTGCTCTACACCAACATTGTTAGTGCAGTGTCAATCAATGAGTGGGAATCAGAGAGCTTCCTGATCAGATCTGGAGTCATGCAGGGTCCCCACTCTCTCCTGCCTTGCTTGTGTGTTGTACAGAGCCTTTTGCTGAATCTATCAGGAAGGATTGAGTCTGAGAAGGGTGACTATTCCAGGCAGTGAAGGCCTGCATGTCACAGCCTCCCTCTACCTGGATGACATCGCCTTTTTCTGCTCAGATCTGCTGTTAGTGTACAGCCTCACAAGTATCCGCAACCAGTTCAAACTAGCCTCAGGAGCCAAGGTATAACAAGGTATGAGCGAGGTCTTGTGGGAATTTGCCAACTGATCCTTTATCCCCTTCATCAGGGCAGATTATCTGAACGTGCTGAGAATATGATTCAGAGTGTCCAGGCGTATGCAAAGGTTTGGGAGGTGTACACCACCAAGGTGAGGCAGAAATTGGGCAGATGAGAGTACTGCTCTCTCCAAAATCTGGTCATCAAGCGTGAAGCACTATCTCTGTTATTTGTGATGCAGATCTTTGCCTATTTCCTGAGCCTGCACCTTAGTAGTCACCCAAACTACCTTCCAAGGCTGAGGGACTTGAGGCTGTTTTCACTAGAGAAAAGAAGGTTGAGACGTGACTTAATCGAGACATATAAAATAATCAGAGGGTTAGATGGGGTGGATAGGGAGAGCCTTTTTCCTAGGATGGTGACGGCGAGCACGAGGGGGCATAGCTTTACATTGAGGGGTGAAAGATATAGGACAGATGTCAGAGTTAGTTTCTTTACTCAGAGAGTAGTAAGGGAATGGAACGCTTTGCCTGCAACAGTAGTAGATTCGCCAACTTTAGGTACATTTAAGTCGTCATTGGATAAGCATATGGACGTACGTGGAATAGTGTAGGTTAAATGGGCTTGAGATCGGTATGACAGGTCGGCACAACATCGAGGGCCGAAGGGCCTGTACTGTGCTGTAATGTTCTATGTTCTATTTCATCTGTAGGTCTACGATGGACCGTGGTCCCAAGGATACTGCACAAAGCTCTGGATAAGAGGGAAGAAGTATGTACCCTCCACTGCCCTCATCCTGATAGTCACATTTGTGTGGTGCTGCATCAAGCTGTGCATAGACCCCTCGTTCACAAACACCAAGTGTCACTACATACTGAGGTTCTACCTGTCCTCAGTGTTGCAAAGGATAGGTCTGGCCATGGTGCTGTGGAGTGCAATGGAATACTGCAAGTAGTCACAGTATTCCACTTTATATGTTCTTTGTGGAAAAATTTGCCAAGAATAACACGACCTCACATCCATCAGGAACTGGTCAGCAACTAGTAGCATCCTTGAGACCCTGCATGAAAAGGAGAGGATGGATCCTGTTGCATGGTTCTCTGAGCAGACTGTCAAAGTAATTTAGCAGAATGTCTCATCACCAGAACTTTCCAACAAGAACAAAGACAGTGTGTGGATGTTGGTGAGAAGGACACCTCCCATCAGCTCCTTCATGTACGCCCAGTTTCTGTGTGCCACTGCACATTGCCCTCAAAGTGGCTGTGGGGTGTGAGAGATAGAGACTGATATACATCCTGCTGGAATGTGCTTTTGCAAAGAAGATCTGGACAGAAATGCAATGGTTCTTGTAAAGGTTTGTCCCAAGCAGTTCTGTGACACAAGACTTGCTCTACGGCTTGTCTGCATAGGGCACCCACTGAGACAAAGATTGACTGTGCCTGGAGGACGATCAGTTTGGTGAAATCTCTTTGGTATGCCCAAAACTTGTTTGTTTTTCAGTGGAAGGAGCTGACCTCAACAAACTTGACAGACTTTAAGGTGGATGAATGCAAGGTATTGCATTTTGGTAAAACAAACAAGGCCATGACTTAAACAATTAATGCTAGGGCCCCGGATAGTGTTGTAGAACAGAGAGACTTGGGGGTTCTGGTACATAATTCTTTGAAGTTCTGTCACACATCGATAGGGTGGGTCAAGGAGGCATTTAGCACATTTGTCTTCATTGCTCAAACCTTTGAGAATAGGAATTGGGACATTGGTGAGGCCTCTTCTGGAGTACTGTATCTAATTCTGGCCACCCTGCTATAAGAAGGATATTATTAAATTGGAGAGGATTTGGAAGAGATTTACCAGGATGTTGCCAAAAATGGAGAGCTTAAGGTATAAAGATTGGCTCAGACTTTTTTTTATTGGAGTTTAGGAGGTTGATGGGTGATCTTATAAAGGTTCATGGAGTCACGAGGGGCATGAATTCATGGGAGAGTTCAAAATTGGTGAATATATTTTTAAGGTGAGAGGAGAACGATTTAAAAAAGGTTTTGAGGTAACTTTTTTGTTAAAATAGAGAGAGTGGTTCACATGTGTAATGAACTGCCAGAGGAAGTGATTAGATTAGATTAGATTAGATTCCCTACAGCAACTGAAGACCCTCCCTGAGTAACTCCTGCAGAGATGTCCTGGAGCTGAGGTGACTGACCTCTAACAACCACAACCATCTCCCCATGTATGATTCCAACATACATGTAACTCCAATCGGGAGAGTTATTCTCCTAATTCCCATTGACTCATTTTTCTAGGGTCTCGATGCCACACTCTGTCAAATGCAGCCTTGCTGTCAAGGGCTGTCACTCTCGCCTCACTGTCTGAATTCAGCTCTTTTGTCCATGTTTGAACCAAGGCTGTTATGGGGTCAGGAGCTGAGTGGCCCTGGTGGAACCCAAACTGGGCGTCACTGAGCAGGCTATTGCTGAGCAGGTGCTGCTTGATAGCACTGTTACTGACACCTTCCATCACTTTACTGATGAGCGAGAGTCAATTACTGAGATGCTACTAGCCAGGTTGAATTTGACATAGCAAGAACTGCAGAGGCTGGCGTCAGAAATAACAAAATATGGACCTGGAGGCACACAGCAGATCAGGCAGCAACTAGAGCAGGAAAGTTGACGTTTCAGGTTGGGAAGTGTCAGCTTTCCTGTTCCTCTGATGCTGCCTGTCCTGCCGTGTTCTTCTAGCTTCACACTTTGTTATCTCTGGTTGAGTTTGTCCTGCATTTTATGTACAGCATATACCTTGGCAATTTTCCACATTGTCGGGTAGATACCAGTGTAGCGACTGTAATGGAACAGCTTGGCTAGGGGAGCGGCAACTTCTGGAACACAAGTCTTCAGTACTATTGCTGGAATGTTTTCAGGGCCCATAGCCTTTGCAGTGCCTTCAGCTATTTCTTGATATCATGTAGAGTGAATAAAATTGGCTTAATGCTGGCGACCCCCAGAGGAGGCCAAGATGGATCATCCACTTGGCAAATTTGCCTGAAGATTATTGCAAAGCCTTAAGCTTTAGTTTTTGCACTGATGTGCTGGGCTCTCCCATCATGGAGGATGGCAATATGTGTGGAACCTCCTCCTCCAGTGAGATTTTTAATTGTCCACCACCATTCCGGACTGGGTACAGCAAGTCTACAGCGCTCAGATTGCACTAGTTTGTTGTGGAATTAACCTAAACATTGCTCACTCAAGCCATAACAGAACAGGAATGTCATTGGACTGAAAAGTTAACGTTGTCTCTTTCAACAGCTGTTACCAAACTTGTTGGATTTCTCCAGAACATTCTCCTGTTCTTTACCAGCAGCTGTACTATTTTGGCTTTAGGTTTAGGTGCACTTGGTGCTGCTTCTGCAGGCTCCATTGAACCAACTTTGATCCCCTGGCTCATTATTACCATGGCAGAGATGCCGACCATGGAGTTTCAGATTGCATTAGAATATGATATTGCTGCTCCATTTCATGGTCTACAGCACTTCAGGGATACCCAACTTTGAGATACACTCAAAGTCTATCCAATTTAACAGGCTGATTGTGACACATAACTTCACATTGGATTATACTCCAGCGCGAAGCAGCAGCGCGAGCAGGAGCTTGGACCAGGGGCCTGTCGGGAAGCCGGTGAGTCACAGATTTTAAATCTTTAAAAAGCTTACCTTGAGCATTAGAGACTTCCATTTCTTTGCAAAGCAGCAGCATGAGTGGGTGCAGAAGTTTCTGGGAAGGGAGGGGCCTTTATTTTTCATCCCTCAGCTATATAAGTGATCGTTGTGTAAACCCAAGACCGTACCCTTGTAGGGCCTCCCACCCATCCACCTCCTCTAACCTTATGCACCAGGGACAAATCAAGGTAAGCTTCTCTTTTTTTAAACTTTGTTTAGGGGATTAGCAGGGATGGCAGTGCAGGTAGAGGAATGTTCCTCCTGCATGGTGTATGAGGTGAGGGACACCATTAGTGTCCCTCCAAATACGTCTGCAGGAAGTGCACCCAACTCTTGCTCCTCCAAGACCGCGTCAGGGAATTGGAGCAGGAGCTGGATGAATTTCGAATCATTCGGGAGGTAGAGTCAGTGATAGGCAAGAGTTACAGGGAAGTAGTTACTCCTAAGCGTGAGGAAAGCTGGCTAACTGTTAGAAGGGGGAAAAAGCAGTCAGTGCAGGGATTCCCTGTGGTCGTTCCCTTGTAAAACAAGTACATCGTTTTGGATACTGTTGGCGGGGTGGGGGGGACGACTTAGCAGGGGCATGCAGTAGGGTGCAGGTCTCTGGCACAGAGTCTGTCCCTATTGCACAGAAGGGAAGGGGGGATAGAAAGAGAGTGATAGTCATTGGGGACTCAGTAGTCAGAGGGACTGATTGCCAGGAACAAAAGGTTGGTGTGTGGCCTCCCAGGTGCCAGGGTCCACGATGTTTCGGATCGTGTCTTTGGAGTCCTGAAGGGAGAGGGTGACGAGCCCCAAGTCGTGGTCCACATTGGCACCGACATAGGTACAAAGAGAGATAGGGATGTCAGGCAGTTAGGGTGGAAGCTGAGAGCTAGAACAGAGAGGTTATCTCTCTGATGTAGGGTCTAGGCCCGAAACGTCAGCTTTTGTGCTCCTGAGATGCTGCTTGGCCTGCTGTGTTCATCCAGCTCCACACTTTGTTATCTTGGTTATCTCTGATTTGCCTCGCTATCACGTGGCATGGGTAACAAAGAACAGGGAGAGATTTCAGCCAAACACATGGCTGCAGGGATGGTGCAGGAGGGAGGGCTTCAGGTACATGGACAATTGGGGCTCATTCTGGGGAAGGTGGTGAGATGTTAATGTGATAACATCCCATTAATTTATAGAAGCATAGAAATTAAAGTCTTTTATCTGCATTGGATTCCTATCGCAGAGACTTTAGTATTTACCTACACATCGGGACGCAGGCACTGCCCTGAAGCTTCCTGCCCAGCTAGGAATTCAGCGTAAAGCTTTTGTAACTCCTTTTCTTCTCACACATCGGTATGCAGACACTGTCTTAAGCTTCCTGACTGAATTAAAATTAGATAATAAAATGTGAGGCTGGATGAACACAGCAGGCCCAGCAGCATCCCAGGAGCACAAAAGCTGACGTTTCGGGCCTAGAACCTTCGTCAGAGAGGGGGATGAAGGGTCTAGGCCCGAAACGTCAGCTTTTGTGCTCCTGGGATGCTGCTGGGCCTGCTGTGTTCATCCAGCCTCACATTTTATTATCTTGGAATTCTCCAGCATCTGCAGTTCCCATTATCTCTAAAATTAGATCAAACTGTTTCAAATAGGGTTAGGTGGGGAAAATTTGTAAAGGTGTGAAACCTCTAAAGCATGTAACTTCTGTCGCTGACAAAGGGGCCAGGGCACTGACTTTGTTCCAGCCAGACACACTGGCAACTTGAAATCAGAATCTGTCCCGGACAACAACTAGAAATCGCCTCCTGTCATTAGCAGCTACTTCACTAGCCATCGATACTATACCCTGGTCTTTTATGTTCTTGATGCAATACTTGTTTGATATCCTGTCTTTGTCTGCTGTAGTAATTGTTTCATGAATCATGTCTTTTGTAAATTGTGAAATTGTTTTCTGTATCACATCTACTGTAAAGTATAAAAAGCGGGGACTCTCCGCTGCTCGGGGAGAATTACTTGCGAGACTCTGCACTCTGTGCCGAGTTGAGTACAGTGATTCTCCACAGCTTGGTAATAAAAGGATTTGTGTTTTTCTAAACAGGTCAGTGTCTTGTTATTGCAGCAAGTCCGTGAGGGTCTCCGAAAACAAACCTGGCAGTGGGACCTCTACAAACAGGATGATCTCCACTTGAGCCAGAGGGGCACTAATATCGTGGGTGGGAAATTTGCTAGTGCTATTGGGGTGGATTTAAACTAGCTCAGAAGGGGGATGGGAACCTGTGGTGTAGTCCTAGTACACAGGAGGATGAGGGTAGGGAGGAAATGGACAGGACCTCACTGTCACAGGAGCATGCTGGCAGACAGCAAGCTGGGTTGAAGTGTGTCTACTTTAACGCAAGGAGCATCTGCAATAAGGTAAGTGAGCTGCCGCTTGGATCGGTACCTGGGACTTCGATGTTGTTGCCATTTCGGAGACATGGATAGAGCAGGGACAGGAATGGATGTTGCAGGTTCCAGGGTTCGGATCTTTCAGTAAGGTCAGGGAAGGTGGTAAAAGAGGGGGAGGTGTGGCTTTGTTGGTCAAGGACAGTATAATGGTGGCTGAAAGAACTTTTGATGAGGACTCATCTACTGAGGTTGCCAAGGAAGGTTTGTCGACTGAGTCAGTATGGGTGGAAGTTAGGAACAGCAAGGGAGCAGTCACCTCACTGGGGGTTTTCTCCAGACCCCCAAATAGCAGTAGGGAGATTGAAGAGCTCAGAGGCCAGCAGATTGTTGAAAAGTGCAAACATAGCAGGGTTGCTGTTATGGGTGACTTTAACTTTCCCAATATTGATTGGAACCTCCTTAGTGCAGATGGTTTGGACAGAGCCGTTTTTGTCAGGTGCGTTCAGGAGTGTTTCCTTACTCAGTATGTGGACAGGCCGACAAGCGGGAAGCCATTTTGGATTTGGTGCTCGGCAATGAGCCAGGACAAGTGTCAGATCTCGTGATGGGAGAACACTTTGGCGACAGTGACCACAACAGCCTCACATTTACCATAGCCATGGAAAGGAGCAGTTACCAGGGGAAGATATTTAACTGGGGTAAAGGAAACTATGACGCTATCAGGCAGGAGTTGGGAAGTACAGATTGGGAGCAATTGTTCCATAGAAAGGGCACAACAGACATGTGGAGGCTGTTTAAGGAGCAGTTGTTGCGAGTCATGCACAAATTTGTTCCTCTGAGACAGGTAAGAAGGGGTAAGATTAAGGAGCCTTGGATGATGGGAACAGAGGTGCTTCTTGTCATAAAGAAAAAGGCAGCTTATGGAAGGTGGAGGAAGCAAGGGTCTAGCACAGCTTTAGAGGATTACAGGCTTGCTCGGAAGGAGCTCAAACGTGGACTAAGGGTGGGGGGAGGCCATGAAAAAAAAGCTTGGCAGGAAGGATTAGGGAGAACCCAAAGGCATTTTACTCATTTGTGAGGAATGAGAGAATGATCAGAGAGAAGGTAGAGCCGATCAAGGATAGTGTAGGGAACTTGTGCGTGGAGTCTGAGCAGATAGGGAAAGCCCTAAATGAGTTTTTTTTGCTTTGGTTTTCACAAAGGAAAGGGACCTTGTTGTGAATGAGAACTTTGAGGAGCAGGAAAACAGGCTTGAACAGATCAAGATTGAGGAAATTGATGTGCTGGAAATTTTAGCGAACATTAAGATTAATAAGTCCCCAGGGCCAGACCAGATTTATCCTAAGCTGCTCCAGGAAGCGAGAAAGGAGGTTGCTAAGCTGCTGGCGAAGATCTTTGCTTCCTCACTCTCCACGGGAGTCGTACCGGAAGATTGGAAGGAGGCAAATGTTGTTCCTCTTTTCAAGAAAGGGTATAGGGAAATCCCTGGAAATTACAGACCAGCCAGAATTACGTGTGTGGTCAGCAAGGTTTTGGAAAGAATTCTGAGAGATAGGATTTATGACTATTTGGAAAAGCATAGCATGATTAAAGGGAGTCAGCATGGCTTTGTGAGGGGCAGGTTATGCCTTACAAATCTTCTTGAGTTCTTTTGAGGAAGTCACGAGACAGGTTGACGAGGGTCGAGCAATATATGTGGTGTACATGGACTTCAGCAAGGCATTTGCAATATTGTGTCCAGTTGTGGTCACCCTATTATAGGAAAGATGCGGAGGCTTTGTAGAGGGTAGAAAGGAGGTTTACGACGATGCTGCCCAGACTGGAGGGCTTGTCCTACGAGGAGAGGTTGACTGAGCTCGGATCTTTCTCTCTGGAGAGGAGGAAGAGAGGTGACCTGATCGAAGCGTACAAGGTAATGAGAAGCACGGATAGAGTCGATAACCAAAGACTTTTCCCCCAGGGCAGGATTGACTGCCACAAAGGGTCATAGTTTTAAAAGGTGTTAGGAGGAAGGAGTAGAGGAGACATCAGAGGGAGGTTCTTCACCCAGAGAGTTGTGAGCACATGGAATAGTTTACTAGTGGTAGTTGTGGAAGCGGACTCATTAGTGACATTTAAGCGACTGCTGGACATGCACAGGGGCAGCAGTGAATGGAAGGGAATAGAGGTTAGGTTGTTTTAGGATTAGTATTATTCCACAGCCCATCAGAGGCCGAAGGGCTTGTATGGTGTGGTGATGTACTTTTCTACGTTCTATCTATAGAGATTTCACCTCCTCAACAATTGCATAGTCATTGACACAGACAGATGCACATGCAGCAAGCAGAACATTGAGGATGAGGTCAAGTATGCTTTTACCACTAGAACATGAACATGGAACAGTCAAGCACAGTTCAGGGCCTTCAGCCCTCGAGGTTGTGCCGACCTGTCATACCGATCTCAAGCCCATCTAGCCTACACTATTCCATGTACGTCCATATGCTTATGGAATGACAACTTAAGTGTACCTAAAGTTGCCAAATCTACCGCTGCAGGCAAAACGTTCCATTCCCTTACTACTGAGTAAAGAAACTACCTGACATCTGTCCGATATCTTTCACCCCTCAATTTAAAGCTATGCCCCCTCATGCTCGCCATCACCATCCAAGGAAAAAGGCTCTCCCTCTCCACCCTATCTAACCCTCTGATTATTTTATATGTCTCAATTAAGTCACCTCTCAACCTTCTTCTCTCTAATGAAAACAGCCTCAAAGTCCCTCAGCCTTTCCTCAAGATCTTCCCTCCATACCAGGCAACATGCTAGTAAATCTCCTCTGCACCCTTTCCAAAGTTTCCACATCCTTCTTATAAATGCGGTGACCAGAACTGTACACAATACTCCAAGTGCAGCCACACGAGAGTTTTGTACAGCTTTACCATAACCTCTTAGTTCCAGAACTCGATCCCTCTATTAATAAAAGCTAAAACACTGTATGCCTTCTTAACAGCCCTGTCAACCTGGGTGGCAACTTTCAAGGATTGTGTACATGGACACCGAGATCTCTCTGCTCATCTACACTGCTAAGAATCTTAGCATTAGCCCAGTACTTTGGTAGGAGTAACCGGAAGGCAAAGTGCATCACCTCACACTTGTCTGCATTAAACTCCATTTGCCACCTCTCAGCCCAGCTCTGCAGCTGATCTATGTCTCTCTGCAACCTACAGCATCCTTCGTCACTATCCACAACTCCACCGACTTTAGTGTCGTCTGCAAATTTGCTAACCCATCCTTCTACGTCCAGGTCATTTATAAACATGACAAACAGCAGTGGACCCAACACCGACCCTTGCGGTACACCACTAATAACTGGTCTCCAGGATGACCATTTCCCATCAATCACCACCCTGTCTTCTTTCAGCAAGCCAATTTCCAATCCAAACTGCTATATCTCCCACAATCCCATTCCTCTGCATTTTGTACAATAGCCTACTGTGGGGAACCTTATCGAAAGCCTTGCTGAAATCCATACACACCACATCAACCGGTTTACTCTCATCTACCTGTTTGGTCACCTTCTCAAAGAACTCAATAAGGTTTGAGGGGCATGGCCTACCCTTCACAAAACCGTGCTGACTATCCCTAATCGATTTATTCTTTTCTGGAAGATTATAAGTCCTATCCCTTATAACCTTTTCCACCACTAGTTGATTCCCTCACCATCTTCTGCAGACCCAGTCCAGCAGCTAAGTTCTTTGGGGCTTACGCCACTCTTGGTGAGTATCATGGAACTTGCCAACTGAAATTATAGCATGTGCCCTTGCTATTCTTGTGTCACAATCAGCATGCTAAATTGGATAATTCTTGGAGTGGAGTGTATCTCAGTTGGCTATCCAGGAAGTGCTGTAGACCATGAAATCGATACTATACCCTGGAAAAACAATCAACTTAGTTCCTTCAGTTTAGATGACAAGATCACATTACTGTCAGGTGCTTCATCAGCAGTAGTCTCTCACAGACAAGGCTGACTCTCTTCCACTCAGGCAGCTGTACAGACTTCAGGTAGGTGCTGGTCACAGCCTTAGTGAAGCAGTGCACTCCTTTCACTTTTAGCAGTCTTCCATTTCATCCCCTCACAGCAAATCTCAAGGTGCTCAGCACCTTCCCCAGTGCTACTTCTCTACTTTGGATGCTATTGGGCCAGTGATTCCCAGATGTCTGTGGGAACGCTACAATTCTTCTGCCACCTGGGCTCACCTGCCATTGTGAATTTGGGAGCAGATCACATATTTGGTCATACAGACAATACACCCACATACACAGCAATGCAAGACTCTCATTTTAGGTAGCAAGAAAGTTAACATAGACCTAACCACTGGATTAACTGTTTGACTTTGTTTTTGGGGAGATCAGCTGTTGATTCCAGGAGTGGTCTGATTCACAAGAAATGCTTTACAAAGGTGTATAAACTGGGAGGTGCGAGAGCAGTAGAATAACTATAAGAGAGAAAAGTACAGTTTGCAAGCCTATAACTGAAAATGCAGAACTCTGACAAAACTGAAACCAAACACCTAGGGCTTGTTGCTAGGCATTCTTCAGGACCAGGCCTCTTAATGTCCATTTTTATGACTAATTTGGAAACAATCTTTTCTGTCTCAAAAATATTTTTGAGAATAGCAGGAGCCCCATGTCCTTCTGAGACCTTGACTACTTGATGTAAGCAATAAATTGCTGAAGTATTTGTAAATCAGAAATTGCCTTGTTTTAATTTTTCCAAATTATTATTTCCAAAACCTGGTGCTCTCCCACTCAAAACTGGTTAGTAAAATGGAGGTTCATACAGTCAGATGGCCAGCATTTACTTAAATCTTTAAAAAGTTGAGAATTAAAAAGTAGTTATGGTAAGCCATAGATTGTCAGTTTGAAGGATGTAGACAAGCAGCAGCATACCATAAGGGCCAACACTGGGGTCACTGACTAATATTAAAAAGAGAAAATTACCAAAATGTGGAGGGTAACCGAAGGCTTCTACCAATCAGTTTCAACATACTACATATAGCAGATGGAATTGAATAAATTGGGAGGTGATGCATTTTAACAATGTGAGAAATAGACCAAATGATGCCATTTTCAATAGAGTGCAGGGATAGGACCTACAGAGTCATGTGTACATACTTTTGAAAGACAGCAACATATTGAGAGATAATAAAAACTTCTGATGCTGGAATCTGAGAGAACAGTGTGCAGCAAGAGGAGCACAGCACGCCGGGCAGCATCAGAGGACCAGGAAAGCTGATGTTTGAGTCAGGACCCTTGAGGCAGGGCCCAATGCGAAGCATCAACTTTTCTACACCTCTGACACTGCCTGGCCTGCTGTGTTTCTCTGACATACATTAATAGTAGTTAGCATACATAGCCTTAGCTTTTAGAATTCGAGGCACTGAACTGAACAAATTATTAATCTGTGGTTAGCTCTAAGTATTGCATCCAATCTGGTTACTGTACATTAGGAAGAACAGAGTCCCAGGAAGGAGGGCGTTTTGATTACAAAGGTTGGGTTTAAAAAAAAGGAAATTTCTTTAGAGTAAAACTGATTGAAGGAAGATGTGACACAGGTCTGTAAGATTTGAGAAGTTTAATAAAAGATCCGTAAAAGAAAAAGAAACTGAAGTTGTTCGAAGCTCAGCAGGTCTGGCAGCATCTGTCACTGAACCCAAAATGTTAATGATGTTTTCTTCAGATGCTGCTAGATCTGCTGAGCTTCTAGCATCTTCTGTTTTTGTTCCTGATTTACAGCATCTGTAGTTCTTGTGGTTTTTATTTAGATATAAGAAAAGCTGTTCTCCTGAGTTAATGGTATAAGGATTAGAGATGGCACAGATATAAAGACTATGGAAAAGAAATGAAAGGCCAATACAAATAAGACTTTTTTGTACTGAGTGGTAACTTGGAACTTATCACCCACAAGGTGATGGAAGTGGGAACAAGCAGCTTCGGAAAATAAAACTCAATAAGCCCTGAAAGCAAGTAAACTTGCAGGATTAGGAGGGACTGACTGGTTGCTCAGATAGCCTGCACATAGTCAGTGGATCAAGCAGGTTGCTGGGTTATAAATGACAATGCCTCAGTAGTCATAGAAACAATAGAACGCAACACAGATCAGTGAAAATCTATCTCCCCCTCTAAATGTTTGGCACCCTCCGATCCCAGCATGATAGATTATTAAACGTATTCACCTTAAGATTTTAAAACTTCAGAAAAAGCATTATCAATATCTATTCACCAGAAAGAATTTATCTGGCATACTGGTTTTGTGACACATTTACAGAGGGCAATGTTAAGCTGACTTTTCAAAACACATTTAAAAACAGGATAAATAATGTTTTCATTGGAAAAAATTTTAATGATATTACAGTGTGATAATGGAATGTCAGCAAGTCATTAACAATCTTTAAAGTCAACACAATTACATAGATGCAAATTTGTCAATATTTTACCTTTTAGTTTATAATCAGTTAAAGTATTATGGCTGGTTTCCCTTGCATTTGGATCAGTTATCAACAATGGCAAGTTGAACGCAATTTTTACCACAATTCAGGCAGGATTTCCACTAAAGGCAGTGAATCTCCCTATAACTACCTTGGTGCCAGCTGCTACCATTACACAAAAACTATCCCCCTCCCCCCAATCCAAAATGGAAGCTAACCACTGTGGTACATAAGCATCTCAAGTTGTTAAGAATTTTGAACATGATCTATATCTTTTAAATAAATAAATAAAACACAATCAATAAGATACAAATAAACAAACATTGACTCCAATTTTATTCATTAAGGTTAGAAAGTTTGGTCTCTGCTTTGTGATGTATTTGCTGATTTCAGCTGAGTCTGCATGTCA
The DNA here is from genome assembly GCF_030684315.1 of Stegostoma tigrinum. Taxonomy (NCBI): domain Eukaryota; kingdom Metazoa; phylum Chordata; class Chondrichthyes; order Orectolobiformes; family Stegostomatidae; genus Stegostoma; species Stegostoma tigrinum. The sequence goes on from NC_081354.1 coordinate 511,638, forward strand.
GTCAGTGCTCCTTCCTGCTGCTATTCAGTGCAACTGGCTGCAACTCAGACAAAACCAGGCTCAAGCCCAAGTACACTATCTCATCAGTGATTCCTGTCAAAGTTACATCTGATTAATGGTTACCCAGGAGACATGCTGGAGGGCAAACCTCTGTGGGATCTTCAGCAAAGGGCTGACACTTTTGGATAGAGAAGAAAATGGGTAATATAATAAAAACACAAATCCATTTGTGAAAAGGAAGTTGCAACGAGAGACTAGGAGAATAAATCGTTACTTTTCAGATACAAGCAAAATCAAGAACCGAATAGATCCAGGCAGGAAACTAACCCGGTAAACAGACTGAAGTCTAATCAATGTTTAGAGGGGACTGGTACACCAACCGAACCTTCCTGAGATCTCAAGTCTAAACTATCACAGGAGGTCTTAAGGAAACAACAGTTCTCCCCGTCTACCAATCATAAATGTGTTGGAAATCAAAACATTGGAAAGGATACTCAGACCTGTTACATTCCTGTCCAGTGAAGCTGCGATAAAACTGGGAGAAGAAATTAACCTGTATCAGATCTGAAAGAACCCTGATAAATCGCTATCAAATTCTGAAATTTCAGAGTGTTGAAACTGTTTCAGAATCCAGGACAGTTAGGTTCACAATAGTCTGAGCTTTCTCATAAGTTATCACACAACATATATCCAAAATGTTGACATTTCAAGAGGGCTTTGAAAGGGATCTGATATTATTAGATAAAAAGGAGAAGTTTGCAGTAGGTAAAATTGGATAGCTTTTTCAAAGTACTGGAACAGGCATGATGGGCCAAATTATCTCCTTTAGGTGTAGTGTCATCTCCTGAAATTATATTGGGCTGTAAAATACAAAGAAAATAACTTCTTGCTGAGTCTGTTACTGACAGCAACTTTAGAAAATTACACAACTTCTGAAACTGCAGACTGAAGAATTGCTGCAAAATACTAAATAAATTTATTAATACAATGCATTATGGGTTCAACTCAGTTTAGCAATATTCAGTGAAGTTCTTTTATGTAAAATGAAGGCACTTGGAAATAAGCCATTTCATATCCCACACGAAGCAAATGAGTTGAATGTAGCCTCAGACCAATGAGAGAAGTTACAAAACAAATCTAATTACCTCTAGTTTTCACAAAAGACAAAACAGTGGTTCATCAAGAAATAAGAATACTTGAATATCTCAATTTCAGAAAATTAGAATAGTATTTGCTACACTGCACTCCCAAGTAGCTTCATTTTTTTAGAAATATCACATATTAGGACAATCATCCACAGCCTGATAGAAAGCAAATGAATATGAGCAAAGGCAAGACATTGGAAAACGGGAATTAACCTGTTTGAGACATATTGTAAAGGATCATGGCAACAACCCAGAAGGGTCAAACACATTCAGCGCAACAAATAACAAATTTCAACCTCTGCTATTTTTGACTTGCATAAATAGGGGGGAACAAACAAATTTCAACATCAATAACTTGTAACTGCATTGAAAAAAGCTGCAATCTAACCCTTCAGTCATCATCCAAAAGCATTTAATTACAAAAGAGGCACAATTAGAAACTACAAGTTTCTTCACAGCCCAATAAAAAATTTTCACTTCACTGCAATTGATTGCACTTTATCACACATCACTAACAACAAAAAACAAAAGAACTGCAGATGCTGCAAGTCAGGAATAGAAACAGAAGGTACTGGAAAAGCTCAGCAGGTCCGGCAGCATCTGTGAAGAGAGATCAGATTTACTGTTTCAGGTCCAGTAACCTGAGGCAGGATGACCGGACCTGAAACGCTAACTCTGATCTCTCTTCACAGCAACTTCTGTTTCTGTCATTAACTATAAGGTACATGAACTATCTGTTCCTTTACTGTGTGGCAGCTAATCTGTAAAGTGCAAAATCTCTCAAACTGGAACAAAGTAAATTATGTTTTGGGTGGAAAACTAATGTGGTTTAAGTTTAACACTTCACCTAAACAATCCTCTAACAGTCTCTTTCAATTTTCAGCCATGATTTTGTGCTCAAATCCAAAACTAGAATTTCAATCGACAAACTTTTGACTCAGGTAAGTAAACGTTAGTAGCTGAGCCAAACTGACTTGCCTTCTCTGGAAGATATTCTGATGCAGAAAAGAAGCTCAATTAAATTTAATGAATTACAAATATACAGTATACTTTGTATGTGCTTTCAAAATGAAAGATAAAGTTCAAAGCTTGTGCTGACTCCTTTCTGGTGACATGGCCTATTCTTTCAACTGTTTGACCAGCAATTTCTTCAGTTACAGCACTCAGTTGGTCTTGCATATAATATTCTTGTTTAATGAATCAAGGCTTGCTCTGTATTCAGAAGGCTCTGCAGCATCTCACACTCGCTCTCATGAAGGTCCTAAGATGTCTGCCTTATCTCTCTACTAAAATGTTAAACAAATTTAAGGTGCCAAGTTAACACAATAAAATTTCAGTGTGGTTAACACGCTCTTGTTGTGATGTGCTTCCATATACAAGAGCTGATGATCGTGCAGCAACCAACGCACTTAGGCGTAAAGCTTTCATATGGTGCGTTTTTGCTGATGACTAAAACCCAATCCACGAGAATCAAGATCAGCCACAGGTGCTACACAGGAAGTTTTTTAAAAAACAGGTTGTTGTTGTAGATATTGCTTCCGTTAGGCAGGAAGACTAGGACCCGTGGGCACAGCCTTAGAATTAGCGTGGGTCAATTTAGAACAGAAATGAGGAGACATTTCTTCAGCCAGAGTGTGGTGGGCCTGTGGAATTCATTGCCACAGAGTGCAGTGGAGGCCAGGACGTTAAATGCCTTCAAGGCAGAGATTGATAAATTCCTGATCTCGCAAGGAATCAAGGGCTATGGGGAGCGTGCAGGGAAGTGGAGTTGAAATGCCCATCAGCCATGATTAGATGGCAGAGTGGACTCAATGGGCCAAATGGCCTTATTTCCACTCCTATGTCTTATGGTCTTATATGAGCACCTGTTCCCAAGCTGTTGTAACCAGTTGTTGTTACAGTGCAAGACAGCCAACAGGTGGTGTTGCTCTTCTCCTCTGCTATCAGTTCCTGACTCCAAGGTACAATGGCCAGTGTTTTCGGATCTTTGTGTCATGTGTATAACTATCCTTAAAATGGAGCTTGAAGCATCCCATTGGTTACTTGTTGTGGTACCAATGTATGGGAGTTGTGTTTCAAAAGGACTGCTGAGTTTGTGATACTGCTCCGCCAAAATGTTCATAATACATCACATACAGTAAAGGTGGAAGCTGAGTTTCTTTTCACAACACCTCTAAGTTGCCCATGTTTTTACAGCTAAACAGGTATTGAAAACAACAAGGTCCCTAAATAACACCAAATGGAGTAGGAACCTAGAACATAAATTCCATTACATGGGAGACATGCATTATCGCACACTGCCGACAGTTGCAGAGCTCTCTAGCAGGATGACAGAACAATGTCAGGATGTCTCTTGTATTCACTCATTAGTTGCTAAATTCCAATGTATATTCCCCACTAGTTTATCTTAGTTCAAGCGTTCAAGTTTGCTCCCCCTGCTCACTAACCACTTCTCAAACACAAGGCATTTTTCTTTCATTCGCTTGGTCAGAAGTTGAAAAGTGACCTCATGTCAAACGATATAACAGGCCTCGGCAAACAACAGGCACTTGTATGAGATGTACTAAACTCTCAGATTATATTACTCAATCTCCATCAAAAATTAGGGGCAGTTGCTCAAACTGGGAGTTGGGCACTCAATTATTCATTTTCTCATTTACAGTCACGAAAGCGTACTTTTAAATAATTTGTAAAATCTAGCTTTCCTACTTATAATACATTTGCATTTTTAAAACACTTTACGTATTCAAAGATATGTAAAGGAAGTAAATTAGTAAACAAATCAATTATTAAAAAGTACCCAGTAAACATAGGCTGATTGGGAATTTAAAAAAGTGTGCTTCAGTGTCCACTTTTAAAACAGGAAGACAGATAGATATGTAATATAAAACATCTCAAAATACTTTAAAAATAAAATGGTTTTTCAGCCTCCTGGAAACAGACAGACTCCCTGTAAGTGTGCAATCATTCAGTCATAGCTCCACCAAGAAGAGCAGAGGAATCCTCATCATCTTCAGCACTGACTCGCCTGTATTCTGTATGGAAGAAGAGTGCAAAGCAGCAAGCTTCCAAGCTACAGATAGCAGCCAACACCAGTACAGGAACTATTAAATAAAAGAACATGTGAACACATGATTAATACCAGTTTATTGACGAAATAGAGTGAAAAATCTCATGCCCCATGCTTGAAGCAGTCTGTGCTGTGTACAAGACCTGGACAATATTCAAGTTTAGGCTGATAAATGGCAAATTACTCTCATACCACAGAAGTGCTGGAAAATGACCAATATAAGTGAAAGAATCCAACTAATCTTCCCCCACAATGTTCAATAGCACTATAATCATCAAATCCTCCACATCCTGGGATTTACCACTGACTAGAAACTGAACTGTACTAGACATGTAATGGCGACATTAACAGTCTAAAAACAGGGAATTATGTGGCAAATAACTCACCTGCTCTCTCTCCAAAGCCTGTTCACATCTACAAGGCACATGTCAGGAGTATGATAATATATTACCCATTTGCCTGGATGAGTGCAGTCCTAATAACACTCGAGAAGCTTGACACTGTTCCCTCCTCTTAAAACATCCACTACCTGCATCCCAGTATCAGTTACAGTGGTGAACAACTGAGAGGATTCACTGAAGCCACTGAGCAAGGTTTCTTTGAAAGTACCTCAAAACCCACAACCTCTGCCAATTAGAAGCACAAGAGATGACGACGCAAGCAGAAATCCTTTAAACCTTCTTCAAATCTCTCTGTCTCTACTTTATTTGGGTCCTCCTTTGTGAAAGTGAAACAAAAATATGCATATAACTGGTCTGTCATCTCTGCTCCCATCATAACTTCTCCCGTTTCCGATTGGAATGGACCTTAATTTGTCTTCACCAGTCTTTTTCTCTTCATATACTACAGAAACTTTTACAGTTTCTATGCTTCCTGCAAGCTCACTTTTAAGCAGCATTTTTCCCCTCTTAATCTTTTCCTTTGACTTCTTTTGCTGAAATCTAAACTACTCCCAATCTGCTTCTCTTTTTGACCAATTTGTGAGCTCTTTCCTTGGATCAAATACTATTGTTAATTTGCCTTCTTAGCCAGTTGGTCCACTTTTCCCATTTTATTTTTGTGCCAGACAGGAATGAACAGTTGTTGCAATTCCTCCATGCATTCTTTAAATGTTTGTTATTGCCTGCCACAGTGATCCCATATAGTCATGGGACCCAATTTATCATAGCCAACTCACACCTCACACCATTGTAGCTTTCTCTATTTAGATTCAATGGACCCGAGTCTTGGAATCAACAATCTCCATCTTAACAGTATATCACCACAAAGGGGACTTGCACAACTAGTTTACCAATTATCCATTTCTCATTACACAATACCCAAACTAAAATGTCCTATCCTTTGGTTGGTTCCTCAACGTAGCGATTCAGAAAAACCACCTTATACACACTCCAGGAATTCCTCCTCTACCGCACGATTGGTCATTTGATTTTCCCAGCCATATGTATATTCAAGTCACCCATACTTACAGCTGAACCTTTATTGCTTGCATTTTTCTAATTTCACGTTACGAGCCTTCTCTAACATTACCACTACAGTTTGAAAATCTCTCTGCAACCCCCATTGTTTCCTGGCCCTTGGTGTTTCTAAACTCTCCCAGAGTTTCCACTTCACCAGCACCAATGTCCTTTCTCACTATACAGAAGGCCAGGCACAGAAGCAGGAGAAATTCTTTTAGAAAAATTTCTGAAGAGTCCCGACTCGAAATATCAACTCTCCTGCTCCTCCGACGTTGCCTGGCCTGCTGTGTCCCTCCAGCTCCACACTGTTCTCACTCCAGCATCTGCAGTTCTTACCATCACTGGCCTGAAAGAAAGAGTAACTTGAAAGCTAAGGAATAGCTCCACATACTGTGCCTGGGAGGAACTAGAAAGCTGTTTGGTGTTTTCTACAGTCCAGTCAGATAACATAAACAAAGTGCCTCCTAAGAGATAGTAAATCTATTTACGTAGCATTAATATAGTCACCAGACTTATTGGTAAAATAAAATAGCATTTTATGCAACTAACTAATTCTCATTACTCAAGTATGTCACTTCTGCAAAAGGCTTAGTAGACCGTAACATACAGGAGCAGAATTAGGCCATTCAACCCATCCAGTCTGCTCTGGCATTTGATCATGGCTGATCTATTTGTCAATCCCATTCTCCTGCCTTTCCCCGATAATCCATGATCCCCATAGCAAATTGAGAACCTCTCTTTGTTTTAAATGCACTCATTGACTTGGCCTCGACACCCTTCTGTGGCAAACAGTTTCACAGATTTACCACTCTGGCTGAAGAAATTCCTCATCTCATTTCTAAAGGGTTGCCCCGTCACTTTGAGGCAGTGCCCTCAAGTCTTAGTCTCTCCAAGTGGAAACATCTTCTCCACATCCACTCTATCCAAGCCTCAGTATCCTGTAAGCTTCAATGAGATCACCCCTTATCCTTCTAAACTTCACTGACTGCAGACCCAGAAGCATCAACTGCTCCACATAAGACAACCCCTTCATCCCCAGGATTATTTTTGTAAACCTCCTCTGGATCCTTCCAAAACCAGAATATCCTTGCTTAGTTATACATAGTTAATTCATCACTGTTCAATACTAGGTGGCCCTGTGGACCAGTATTATGGAAATGGTTCGTGACAGCAAATTTACCCCAAGATGAAACTACTACTACAAGGTACCAGCTGCGGGCATCTCAGAAGAATCCATACTAACCTGTCCAATCAAGTGCTGCTCCTACTCCAACTTGACAAGCAGAACCATCGCTAGTAACTGGCTGTGCCAGTGCTGGTAGGAAGTATATAAATAAAGCTCCCTGGAGCTGCCTGCAATTAAAAATAGGAGGAGAGATTAGTTCTTAGAAGTGCAAGCACATACTCCTTTGTGCATCAACCATGGCTCAGCAAATAGAATTCTGCCCAAGACAAAAGGTTCAGGGTTCAAGGTTCGCTCCACAACATGGTACAAATATTTAGGTACTACTTTATTAGCTCCTGTAAGGAATGGTCTAGGCTTCAGAGAACCCATCACATGCTTGTAAATTCTACTCCATTGATTGCAAAGCATTTGAATCGTCCACTGGTAGTGAAAAATGCTGTGCAAGAGTTTTTCCCTCTCCCTTACAATTAGGAGAGTCTTTTTCCAAGGATGATGACGTCAGCTTGTACGAGGGGGCATAGCTGCAAATTGAGGGGTGATAGATTGAAGACAGATGTCAGAGGCAGGTTCTTTACTCAGAGTGGAATGCCCTGCCTGCTAATGTAGTTAACACAGCCACATTAGGGGTATTTAAACAGTCCTTGGATAAGCATATGGATGATGATGGGATAGTGTAGGGGGATGGGCTAGAGTAGCTCACAGCTCGGCGCAGAGGGCCGAAGAGCCTGTTCTGCTCTGTACTGCTATGTTCTAATGTCACAGAGATTAAGTTTTTATATCATGGGAAGAGGCCTTTTGGTCCATTGTATTTGGGCCAAACATCTGTCTATTACAATCTGTTTTCTAGCACTTAGCCCAGTGTTGTGGAGACTATGCTATTTCAAGTGTTCAGCTGAAGAGTTCTTTAATGTCTTGCCTATGCTCCTCATAACTTTGTCCACCTTAATCAGGTCCCACTCCACCTCTCCTCAGTTTCTCTGATGGAACATAACCTGTCCAGTACAGGCAACATTCTGATGACACTCTTCTATACCCTCTCAAGAGCAAATCACAACCAGAACTGCATACAGTGCTCTAGCTGGGACCTAAGCTCCACCATAAAGACCTTCTCGAGTACAAAGCATTTCATGTAAAATGAAGTCTAGGTGCAAAAACATCAGACTTCCTTCTCTTGTACAGGAAAAACTCTGACAATAAGCTAAGCAAGTCACTGCTTATTCACTGGTAGTAGACCAATTAACAGTCATCGACTTTTCTAAAAACATACAGTAGTAATGAGAAAATCAAAACAAACCCAATAGAAACCTGTTGCCAGCAGTAAATCCCCAAAAGACAATTTGCAAAGCAATTTAAGTGGTTCTACTCTGGAAAATGGTCAAACTTATGTACAAGTTTTTGAGTAGCCTGAATAAAATCAAAATACTGTCAGCACCGTTACCATTGGTATTTGCTACCATGGGACAATATAGTAATACTGGTTAATTGCTGCCTACAAAACAAAATCAAGTGAAAATGGTCCACTAAAAGCTACCAAATGAAGGAGGGAAGTTTGAGGTTTTGGCACCTAGACTTGATTTTACATGAAATGCTTTGCTACACATGAGTGTTGAGACAGATTTGTATAAACATTTACAAAAGGAGACATGATTTTGGCAGAGATGATTAAATCGGTTAATGTCACTAGAAAAGAAAAAGGCCGAGGCTAATGGTCTGATGGCATCCAGCGGAATTTATATTCAATGAATAAACCTGGAATCAATGTCAGTAATAATTACCAGGAAATCAGAAGCAATTGCTGAGAAACACATGTTCATAAATCTCCTTTAAGGAAGGAAATCTGCCATCCTTACCTGGTCTGGTCCATTTGTGGTTGAGTCTTAAATGACCTCTGAAGTAGACTATTAACTCACTCAGTTTTAGGACAATTAGGGACAGGTAACAAGAAAAAAGACCCCTTGACAGTGATGTCTATATCTCATAAAACAAGAGGTGTAAGTAGTGATGAGGACAGAATACAGGAAACAGACAACTGCAGTTATCGAAGGGTACATTTCAGATTCTGTGGCAGGGAAAGAGAAATTACTAGGGAACAACTGAATGAAAACCTGTAACAGTTGTGTTGGATACTCATGAACTAGAAGGCAGGAAATTGGAATTTGTTTGTAAAAATGATAGTGGGGAAAAAATAGCATGGTCCTTTTAAATGGTTGCGCTTTGTCTGTGCTTGGAGATAATAAAGTCAGTGCTTAGAAGTTTGCAAGTACTGTGCAGAGAGCTCCAAACTGAAACAAGTGTATCAAAAAAAGCCTTACAGTTGCCAGGCAAAATAGCAGGCTTATTTTGATGTCTAGGCAACAAGCTGGATCTCAGCCAATTAATTTAAATGACGTATTCAGTGACTGAAAGCTAGTTAATTTGACAACCTGAAACCAATCATCAGAAACTGAATCATTTATCAAGGGAGTTTTTCAAAAATCAGTGAGAGCATCAACTGTCATCTGCAGCAAAAACAAATTAGCCATCCGAGAAATAAAGCTAGCTCTCATACAAAATCAAGTTCTCTAAACAAAAAAGAGCAAAGGTACCATGGCACTTCTAGCTAAGACAGCAAGATCAGCCAAAGGAATGTTGCAGAGAGTGGAGGAAACAACACATTCTAGAAGACAAGATAATAAAATGTGAGGCTGGATGAACACAGCAGGCCAAGCAGCATCTCAGAGGCACAAAAGCTGACGTTTCGGGCCTAGACCCTTCATCAGAGAGGGGGATGGGGAGAGGGAACTGGAATAAATAGGGAGAGAGGGGGAGGTGGACCGAAGATGGAGAGTAAAGAAGATAGGTGGAGAGAGTGTAGGTGGGGAGGTAGGGAGGGGGATAGGTCAGTCCAGGGAAGACGGACAGGTCAAGGAGGTGGGATGAGGTTAGTAGGTAGATGGGGGTGCAGCTTGGGGTGGGAGGAAGGGATGGGTGAGAGGAAGAACCGGTTAGGGAGGCAGAGACAGGTTGGACTGGTTTTGGGATGCAGTGGGGGGGGGGGGGGGGGGGGGGGGGGAAAGAGAGCTGGGCTGGTTGTGTGGTGCAGTGGGGGGAGGGGACGAACTGGGCTGGTTTAGGGGTGCAGTAAGGGAAGGGGAGATTTTGAAACTGGTGAAGTCCACATTGATACCATTAGGCTGCAAGGTTCCCAGGCGGAATATGAGTTGCTTGTTCCTGCAACCTTCGGGTGGCATCATTGTGGCAGTGCAGGAGGCCCATGATGGACATGTCATCTAGAGAATGGGAGGGGGAGTGGAAATGGTTTGTGACTGGAGGTGCAGTTGTTTGTTGCGAACTGAGCGGAGGTGTTCTGCAAAGCGGTCTCCAAGCCTCCCGCTTGGTTTCCCCAATGTAGAGGAAGCCGCACCAGGTACAGTGGACGCAGTATACCACATTGGCAGATGTGCAAGTGAACCTCTGCTTAATGTGGAATGTCATCTTGGGGCCTGAAACCCTAACCCTAACCGTCTCTGCCTCCCTAACCGGTTCTTCCCCTCACCATCCCTTCCTCCCACCCCAAGCCGCACCATCTACCTACTAACCTCATCCCACCTCCTTGACCTGTCCGTCTTCCCTGGACTGACCTATCCCCTCCCTACCTATCATCTTTACTCTCCATCTTCGGTCCGCCTCCCCTCTCTCCCTATTTATTCCAGTTCCCTCTCCCCATCCCCCTCTCTGATGAAGGGTTCAGGCCCGAAACGTCAGCTTTTGTGCTCCCGAGATGCTGCTTGGCCTGCTGTGTTCGTCCAGCCTCACATTTTATTATCTTGGAATTCTCCAGCATCTGCAGTTCCCATTATCTCTCACATTCTAGAAGACACATTTGATGTGAAGTTTGACAGACTAATTTACTGTTTTCTTATTACTTGGATTTATGTAAGTAGGTTTTGTGTTTATTGGAATAACATACCAGTAGAATTTTGTTCAGTTAGGGAATAGACAGGAGTTAGGGGAAATTGTTTGATTTGTTAGTAGTCCTGTTAATTTATTCACCGTTAGGGTTAAATGAAATATGTTGTTATCTACTACTTATAAAAGGTGAATATCAGGGATTTTCTTTCCTTTAAACTGTTATGGAGGAGGGGAGGTTAACAGATGAGGCGCGCTTCTCTAGGTATTTTGGGTTTAATTATTAGGAGACCTCTACTCCCACCATAAACAGACTGGGGGCTTGTGTTTTGATTTTAATTATCAGCTGGGTTTGACCTACCCTCCCCCATAAAACCAAAAGCAATAACGATCCATTACCCAGAAACGAAGATTAATCCAGCTGAGGTTGCTTCACCCACGGGATAAGAACATTCCACACCAAGCTCCATGCCCACTGGGTAAATGGAAAATCCAAGCAGTCCAAAAAGTGAGCATACCACAGCTAGTCCATAAGATTGATCTCTCATTCGTGAAACCTGAAAATGCAGAAAACCATGATACTAGCATCACACCAATCCAACCCTTTCATTTTTTTAAAAATCAAGTTAACTTTTTAAAACAATTCAAGTAAAAGGAAATTTCTCAACGTAAGAGCTGAAAATATTCAGTAGGTCAGGTAGCATCTGTGGCGAGAGAAGCATTAATACTTCATATCATTTGTCCTTCATCAGAACTCTATACAATCTACTTCACTAACCTAGGATAAGCCAGCCTTCAAGAGTAACTGGCAGCTCAGTGCTAGTCACCATCTGCTTCCATTCTTTGCCCATATGTCATGGCAATTAGTTGTTTAACTGCATTCATTGTAAGCATGGCCTCAAACGCTTCATACCCTCACATGAGCTACAGTGTTAAATATTTATAATCACAGATTCAATATGGTGCAGGCGGCCATTCAGGCCATAATGCTGTATTATCCATTTCCTCATATCGCTGCACTGCATTTCTATCCAAATGCCATCTAATGTGTTGGGGAATGCTTCAATTGAACATGCCTCCACCATACCTCCAAGAAATGCATTCCAGACCTTAACAACTTGCGACATGTGAAAGTATTTTCTGGACATCACTCTCGCTTCATTACATAAACTGAAATTTATGCCCTCTCGTTTCTGTTTCTTCTACAAATGTAGATAGCTTCACCCTACCTGACCTGTCCAGCCCACTTGTGGTTTTTGAACATCCCAAATCAGATCTTGTCTCAGTCTTCTCTCCAAAACAGTCCCAACTTGGAACATAGAACAGTACAGCACAGAACAGGCCCTTCAGCCCACAATGTTGTGCCGACCATTGATCCTCACGGATGCACCCTCAAATTTCTGTGACCATATGCATGTCAGCAGTCTCTTAAATGATCCCAATGACCTGGCTTCCACAACTGCTGCTGGCAACGCATTCCATGCTCTCACAACTCTCTGCGTAAAGAACCCGCCTCTGACATCCCCTCTATACTTTCCTCCAACCAGCTTAAAAACTATGACCCCTCGTGTTAGCCATTTCTGCCCTGGGAAATAGTCTCTGGCTATCAACTCTATCTATGCCTCTCATTATCTTATATACCTCAATTAGGTCCCCTCTCCTCCTCCTTTTCTCCAATGAAAAAAAGTCCAAGCTCAGTCAACCTCTCTTCATAAGATAAGCCCTCCAGTCCAGGCAGCATCCTGGTAAACCTCCTCTGAACCCTCTCCAAAGCATCCACATCTTTCCTATAATAGGGCACCCAGAACTGGATGCAGTATTCCAAGTGCAGTCTAACCAAAGTTTTATAGAGCTGCAACAAGATCTCACGACTCTTAAACTCAATCCCCCTGTTAATGAAAGCCAGAACACCATATGCTTTAACAACCCTGTCCACTTGGGTGGCCATTTTAAGGGATCTATGTATCTGCACACCAAGATCCCTCTGTTCCTCCACACTGCCAAGAATCCAATCCTTAATTCTGTACTCAGCTTTCAAATTCGACCTTCCAAAACGCATCACCTTGCATTTGTCCAGGTTGAACTCCATCTGCCACCTCTCAGCCCATCTCTGCATCCTGTCAATGTCCCGCTGCAGCCTACAACAGCCCTCTATACTGTCAACGACACCTCCAACCTTTGTCTCGTCTGCAAACTTGCCGACCCATCCTTCAATCCCCTCATCCAAGTCATTAATAAAAATTACAAACAGTAGAGGCCCAAGGACAGAGCCCTGTGGAACTCCACTCACCACTGACTTCCAGGCAGAATATTTTCCTTCTACTACCACTCGCTGCTTTCTGTTGGCCAGCCAATTCTGTATCCAGACAGCTAAGTTCCCCTATATAATAAAATGTGAGGCTGGATGAACACAGCAGGCCAAGCAGCATCTCAGGAGCACAAAGCTTGACGTTTCGGGCCTAGACCCTTCATCAGAGAGGGGGGATGGGGGAGGGAACTGGAATAAATAGGGAGAGAGGGGGAGGCGGACCGAAGATGGAGAGTAAAGAAGATAGGTGGAGAGGGTTAAGCTAAGTACCCCTGTATCCCATTCCTCCTGACCTTCTGAATGAGCCTACCATGGGGAACCTTATCAAATGCCTTACTCAAGTCCATATACACCACATCCACAGCTCGACCTTCACCAACTTTTCTAGTCACATCCTCAAAGAACTCGATAAGGTTTGTGAGGCATGACCTGCCCCTCACAAAGCCGTGTGACTGCATTTGATCAAGCCATGTTCTTCCAGATGGTCATAAATCTTATCCCTCAGAATCCTTTCTAACACCTTCGCAGACGACAGACGTGAGACTTACTGGTCTGTAATTGCTGAGGATTTCCCTATTTCCTTTCTTGAAGAGAGGAATTACATTTGCCTCTCTCAAGTCTTCAATCTTTCTTCAGAGATCAAGTTTCTCGTATCTGAAACCACTCTAGTATATTGCTTCTGTACCATTTCCAATGCATTTGAATCTTTCCTATAATTTGGCACCAACAAAACGCCATATTCCAGCAGAAGTCAAACAAAGGTCAAATACAAGTTCATCATCTCCTCCTTGCTCTTACACTCTGTGTCCCTATTTAATAAAGCTGAGAATATTGTATGCTTTATTTAATGCTCTCAATTCAGTACCTGTTCTGCACCTTTGATGATTTTGCACCGATATACCCGGGTCCCTCTGTTTCTGCAACCCTTTTTTAAGAATTTTACTCCCTATTTTGTATGTACATTTCAGTATTCTTCCAGGTGAAGAGCATCACCCCAGTTCTCTGCATTGGGCCCCATCTGCCACCTGGTTGGAGTCATATTTGGCACACAGGAAGATGGTCGTGTTTGTTGGAGGTCAACAATTTCAGCTCCAGGATATCTCTGGAGTTCCTCAGGGAGTATCCTAAACCCAACCATCCTCAGCTGCTTCATCAATGACTTTCCCCTCCATAAGGTCAGAAATGGGGATATTTGCGAACATTTGCACAATGTTCAGCACCATGAACAACTCCCTCAGAAACTGAAGCAGTCTGTACTCGAATGCAACAAGACCTGGGACAAAATCCAGGCATGGGCTAACAAGTGGCAAATAACATTTGTCACACAGGTGCCAGGCCATGACCATCTCCAATAAGAGAATCTAATCAACATCCATTGACACTCATTGGTGTTACCATCACTGAATCCCCACTATCAACATCCTTGGGGTTGCTACTGACCAGAAACAACTGGCTCACCACAAACCAGTGGTGACAAAAGCAGGTCACAGGCTAGGAATACTGTGGCAATTAACTCACCACCTGACTCTCCAAAGCCTGTACACCATCTACAAGGCACAAGTTAGGAGTTTGGTGAAATACTCCCCACTTGCCTGGATGGCTGCAGCTCCAAGAACACTCAAGAAGTTCATCTAGGATAAGTTGCTCACCTGATTGGCATGATATCCACAAGCATCCACTCCCTCCACCACCGATGCATTCCATCTAGAAGAACCAGGGCAGCAAGTGCACAGGACCACCTGCAAGTTTCCCTCCAAGCCATTCACCATCCTGACTTACAAACATATCATTCCTTCACTGTAGCTGGGTCCAAACTGTGGAATTCCCTCCCTAGAGGCACTGAGGGTCAACCTACAGCACAGCAAGTTGCTGTACTGCAGCAGTTCAAGAAGACAGCTCACCACCACCTTCTCAAGGGCAACTGGGAATGGGCAATAAATGCTAGCCAGCTAGTGATGCCTATATCCAATGAGTAAAGAAGAAACACCTGCCCATGGTCAATGTCTTTTTGAATTCACACTGTCATTCTCACATTTTTCAAATCTTCCAAGTTTAGCATCATCTGCACAGTTGGAAATGGTCTCCCACACAGATCCAGATCATTAATATACATCAGGAAAAGGCAAGTTCCTTCAGTGACTGGAGGTGGTGGCAGCAGGAGACTTCAAGATTGCAGGGCTGGCAAGGCAACATCTCAGTGGGTGGCTGCAGTTGGACTCTTGGTGGGACAGTGCAAGTGACCCAGTCTGGCAGTCAGAGCCAGTGACTCCTGGGTGCAATAGCCCAGAGCAGGCAGTCCTGGCATTGACAAGGCAGCAGCTGCAGTGGTGGTAGCATGTATGCCCAGAGCTGGGATTCCTCTTGTCATGGGGCCAGCAACTGAGCCAAGGACCATAAGACCGTAAGACATAGGAGTGGAAGTAAGGCCATTCGGCCCATTGAGTCCACTCTGCGTAAAGAACAGTGACTCCTGTATTGATGGGTCTTGCGCAAGTGGTGGCAGAGTAGAAGAGGAGGAGTGAACCGGTTCAGGACTCAGTTTTTTTAAAATCCTTTTAATTCTTAAACTATTTAGAATGGCACCACATTATGGCAACTGTTAAAGCTTTACATCGCTTTTTACTATATTAGTTCATTTTCATGAAGAGAGCGAGAGAGCCAGACAGAGAGCGCACCAGCAGGCTGCCAGGAAGGTAACTTTTTTTTAACCACTTTAAAAAGCTCCCCTTGAGCGGGAGTGGTCTTCATTTATTTGGGCAGCGTCTGAACCAGAGACACTACATGTGTAGTGTCTCCCACCCGCCCTCCTCCTCTAACAAAAAAAAGACTCTGGTGTGTAGACAAGATAAGGCTTTTTCTGTTTCACATTCTTTTTCATTTATCTAAGTTAAGTTTAATAATGTCAGGAGATCTCACACCCGTGTTGTGCTTCCCTTGCTCAATGTGGGAGCTCAGGGACGGGGGCTGATGTCCCAGACCTCCTTCACGTGCAGGAAGTGTGTCCAGCTACAGCTCTTGTTAGACTGCATGATGGCTCTGAAGCTGCGGATGGACTCACTTTGGAGCATACGCGACTCTGAGGGGGTCATGAATAGCACATTTAGCAATTTAGTCACACCGAAGATTAGGACTGCTGAGGGAGATAGCGAATGGGTGACCAAAGGCAGAACAAGAGCAGGAAGGCAGTGCAGGAGTCCCCTGCAGTCATCTCCCTCCAAAACAGGTATTCCGTTTTGAATACTGTTGGGGGGAGATGGCTCACCAGGGGAAGGCAGCAGTAGCCAGGCCACGGCACCATGGCTGGCTCTGCTGTACAGAAGGGCGGGAAAAAGAGTGCAAGGGCGATAGTCATTGGGGATTCAATTGTAAGGGGCGTAGACAGGCGGTTCTGCGGTCACAAACGGGACTCCTGAATGCTACGTTGCCCCCCAGGTGCACGGGTCAGGGATGTCTCCGATCGGCTGCAGAACATTCTGAAGGGGGAGGGTGAACAGCCAGTTGTCGTGGTGCATACAGGCACCAATGGTACAGGTAGAAAACGGGAGGAGGTCCTACAAACAGAATTTAGGGAGTTAGGAGCCAAGTTTAAAAGTAGGACCTCGAAGGTGGTAATCTCAGGATTGCTACCAGTGCCATGTGCTAGTCAGTGCAGAAATGGAAGAACAGCCAGGATGAATGCGTGGCTTGAGAGATGGTGCAGGAGGGAGGGCTTCAGATTTTTGGGACACGGGAACTGGTTCTGGGGAAGGTGGGACTGTCTACACCAGAACCGGACTGGAACCAACATCCTTGGGGTGCTTTTGCTAACACTGTGGGGGAGGGTTTAAACTAATGTGGCAGGGGGATGGGAACCAAATATTGGACAGAAAAGAGGGAGAAACAAAAGCCTGTAGGGAACTAGATAATGGAGTCAGTGTGACTGAAGGGAATAGTAGTCGGGGAGCAGATGATGAAGACAAAGGGACAGGTGGTCTGAGGTGCATTTGTTTTAATGCGAGAAGTGTGGTAGATAAGGCAGATGAGCTTCGGGCTTGGATCAGTACCTGAAAGTATGATGTTATTGCTATTACTGAGACTTGGTTGAGGGAAGGACATGATGGCAACTAGTTGTCCCAGGATATCGATGCTTCAGGCAGGATAGAGAGGGAGATAAGAGGGGTGGAGGAGTTGCAGTAATGGCCAAAGACGATATCACAGCTGCACTGAAGGAGGGCCTTATGGAGGACTCAAGCAGATGCTGCCATACCTGATGAGCTTTTCCAGCAACTTGGGTTTTGTACCTTCTTCATTCATCCTATCTACCTGCAACTCCACTTCCACGGAACTATGAACCTGCATTCCAAGGTCTCTGTTCAGCAACAGTCCCCAGGACCTTACCATTAAAATGCACAAGTCCTGCCCCGATTTGCCTTTCCAAATGCAACACCTCACATTTATCTAAATGAAACTCCATCTACCACTCCTTGGCCTATTTGATTAAGATCCTGTTGTGCAGTGAGGTAACCTTCTTCCCTGTCGACTACACCTCCAATTTTGGTGACATCTGCAAACTTACTATCCATAACTCCTTTGTTCACATCCAAAACATCTATATAAATGATGAAAAGCAGTGGACCCAGCACCAATCCTTGTGGCACACTGCTGGTCACAGGCCTCCAGTCTGAAAAGCAACCCCACAACACCGAGATGCTACTTGGCCTGCTGTGTTCATCCAGCTTCACACTTGATCTTGGATTCTCCAGCATGTGCAGTTCCCATTATCTCCTGCAACACCACTGTCTTCTACCTTCAAGCCCACTCTGTATCCAAATAGCTTGTTCTCCCTGTATTTCATGTGATCTAATTTTGCTAACCAGCCTACCAAGAAAAACATGATCGAACACTTTAACGAAGTCCCAGATCACATCCACCACTCTGCCCTCAATTCACTTCATTAACTGGATTAAATTTTGAGTAAGTAGAGACATGATTTCCCATGCACAAAACCATGGTGACTATCCTTAATTAGACTTGCCTTTCCAAATACACGTAAATCTTGTTCCTCAGAATTCCCTCCAACATCTTGCCCACCAGTGTCAAGCTCATTGGTCGATAGATTCCTGGCTTTTCCTTCCATCTTTTTTTTAAAAAGGTGGCACCACGTTAGCCAACCTTTCATCTTCTGGCACCTTGCCCGTGGCTATCGATGATACAAATATCTCAGCAAGGAGACAAGCGATCATTTTCCTAGCTTCCCCCAGGAGGTGTGGGACACATCTGATCATGTCCTGTGTTATAAGATGTCCAACACTGCCTCCTCCATAATATGGACATTTTCTGGCCCATCAAGTCTGCTTCACCATTTAATCATTGCTGATCTATTTCTCAGCCCCGTATTTCTGCCTCCACCCCCACCCCCGTTGTTTCAGTGGGGGGGAATCTAGGAGGCAGCACGAGGGCAGCCTGGGAAGGTAAGCTTTTCCTTTTAAAAAAAACTTACTTCGCAAATAGGTGGAGCGCACACTGAGCAGGAGCAGATACAGGACGGCTGAGTAAGTCAGGTAATATTTACGCTGTTGCTTTACCTGAAACATTACTCGGGTACTGTCTCCCACCCATCATCCTCCTCCTCCTCTAACCAAAACAAAGTTCCGAATGCTGATTTAGTAAGTTACTAGTTTGTTTTCCTCCAGTACTCTGTTTGGGAATTCAGAACAGTGGGAATGGATATTAGGGCAGTTGCATGCTCCTCCTGCAAAATGTGGGAGGTAAGGGTCACCACTAGTGTCCCACTGACTTCATCTGCGGGAGGTGCACCCAACTCCAGCTCCTCTGAAACCGCGTGAGGGAACTACAGCAGGATGAACTTTGGATCGTTTGGGAGGCTGAGGGGGTGATTGAGAGGAGTTACAGGGAGGTAGTCACACCTCAGATACAGGAAAAAGGTAGATGGTTACCGTCAGGGGATGGACAGGGAACAGGCAGACAGTACAGTGATCCCTTGTGGCCATTCCCCTCAACAAGTATACCATTTTGGGTACTGCTGAGGGGCACGATTTTACCAGGGGTACGCCATGGGGTAAAGGTCTCTAGCACAGAGTCTGTCCCTGTCGCTCAGAAGGGAAGGAAAGGACAGAAGGAGAGAACTTGTCATTGGGGACTCCATAGTTAGGGGAAGAGATAGGGGAGCGAGCGGGGGGGGGAGCGAGAGAGCGAGAGCGAGAGCGGGAGAGAGAGAGAGAGAGACGAGAGAGAGAGCGAGAGCGGAGGAGAGAGAGAGAGAGAGCGAGAGCGAGAGAGAGAGCGAGAGCGAGAGCGAGAGCGAGAGCGAGAGCGGAGAGCGAGAGCGAGAGCGAGAGCGGGAGAGAGAGAGAGAGAGCGAGAGAGCGAGAGCGGAGAGCGAGAGCGAGAGCGAGAGAGAGAGAGAGAGAGAGAGAGAGAGAGAGAGAGAGAGAGAGAGAGAGAGCGAGAGCGAGAGAGAGAGAGAGAGAGAGAGAGCGAGAGCGGGAGAGAGAGAGAGAGCGGGAGAGAGAGAGAGAGAGAGAGAGCGGGAGAGAGAGAGAGAGCGGGAGAGAGAGCGAGAGCGGGAGAGAGAGCGAGAGCGGGAGAGAGAGCGAGAGCGGGAGAGAGAGCGAGAGCGGGAGAGAGAGCGAGAGCGGAGAGAGAGCGA
This sequence comes from Stegostoma tigrinum, assembly GCF_030684315.1. Taxonomy (NCBI): domain Eukaryota; kingdom Metazoa; phylum Chordata; class Chondrichthyes; order Orectolobiformes; family Stegostomatidae; genus Stegostoma; species Stegostoma tigrinum. Next base: position 531,344 of record NC_081354.1, read on the forward strand.
GAGCGGGAGAGAGAGCGAGAGCGGGAGAGAGAGCGAGAGCGGGAGAGAGAGCGAGAGCGGGAGAGAGAGAGAGAGCGGGGAGAGAGAGAGAGCGGGGGAGAGAGAGAGAGCGGGGGAGAGAGAGAGAGCGGGGGAGAGAGAGAGAGCGGGGGGAGAGAGAGAGAGCGGGGGAGAGAGAGAGAGCGGGGGAGAGAGAGAGAGCGGGGGAGAGAGAGAGAGCGGGGGAGAGAGAGAGAGCGGGGGAGAGAGAGAGAGCGGGGGAGAGAGAGAGAGCGGGGGAGAGAGAGAGAGCGGGGAGAGAGAGAGAGCGGGGGAGAGAGAGAGAGCGGGAGAGAGAGAGAGAGCGGAGAGAGAGCGAGAGCGGGAGAGAGAGCGAGAGCGGGAGAGAGAGAGAGAGCGGGAGAGAGAGAGAGAGAGAGAGAGCGGGAGAGAGAGAGAGAGCGGGGAGAGAGAGAGAGAGCGGGGAGAGAGAGAGAGCGGGGGAGAGAGAGAGAGCGGGGGAGAGAGAGAGAGCGGGGGAGAGAGAGAGAGCGGGGGAGAGAGCGAGAGCGGGGGAGAGAGCGAGAGCGGGGGAGAGAGCGAGAGCGGAGGGGAGAGAGCGAGAGCGGGGAGAGAGCGAGAGCGGGGGAGAGAGAGCGAGAGCGGGGGAGAGAGCGAGAGCGGGGGAGAGAGCGAGAGCGGGGGAGAGAGCGAGAGCGGGGGAGAGAGCGAGAGCGGGGAGAGAGCGAGGAGCGGGGGAGAGAGCGAGGGCGGGGAGAGAGGCGAGGGCGGGGGAGAGAGCGAGGGCGGGGGAGAGAGCGAGGGCGGGGGAGAGAGAGAGGCGGGGGAGAGAGAGAGGGCGGGGGAGAGAGAGAGGGCGGGGAGAGAGAGCGAGGGCGGGGGAGAGAGCGAGGGCGGGAGAGAGAGCGAGGGCGGGAGAGAGAGCGAGGGGCGGGAGAGAGAGCCGAGGGCGGGAGAGAGAGCGAGGGCGGGAGAGAGAGCGAGGGCGGGAGAGAGAGCGAGGGCGGGGGAGAGAGAGAGGGCGGGAGAGAAGGAGGGCGGGGGAGAGAGAGAGGGCGGGGGAGAGAGAGAGGGCGGGGGAGAGAGCGAGGGCGGGGGAGAGAGCGAGGGCGGGGGAGAGAGCGAGGGCGGGGGAGAGAGCGAGGGCGGGGGAGAGCGAGGGCGGGGGAGAGAGCGAGGGCGGGGAGAGAGCGAGGGCGGGGGAGAGAGCGAGGGCGGGGGAGAGGAGCGAGGGCGGGGGAGAGAGCGAGGGCGGGGGAGAGAGCGAGGCGGGGGAGAGAGCGGAGGGCGGGGGAGAGAGCGAGGGCGGGGGAGAGAGCGAGGGCGGGGGGAGAGGAGAGCGAGGGCGGGGGGAGAGAGCGAGGGCGGGGGAGAGAGCGAGGGCGGGGGAGAGAGCGAGGGCGGGGGAG